>NW_027475630.1:0-37423 GCF_051020985.1 Nomia melanderi | reverse complement strand
AACAATATAAAACTATATAAAACTATATAAAACTAATTAAACTATGTAAAACTATATAGTACTATATAAAACTATATAGTACTATATAAAACTATATAGTACTATATAAAACTATATAAAACTATATAAAACTATATAAAACTATATTGTTACGTCCCGGGACGACTAGCGTGAAAGAAGTAACGCGGACGTTCCGTTCCCGTATTATATAGTTTTATATCGTTTTATATAGTTTTATATAGTTTTATATAGTTTTATATAGTTTTATATAGTTTTGTTAGTTTTACATAGTTTTATATAGTTTTGTTAGTTTAATATAGTTTCATATAGTTTTATGTAGTTTTATATAGTTTTAAATAGTTTTATATAGTTTTATAGAGTTTTATATAGTTTTATATAGTTTTATATAGTTTTATATAGTTTTATATAGTTTTATATAGTTTCATCTAGTGTTATCTAGTTTTATATAGTTTTATATACTTTTATATAGTTTTATATGATTTTATACAGTTTTATATAGTTTTATATGATTTTATATGGATTTATATAATTTTATATTGTTTTATATAGTTTTATTAGTTTTATATAGTTTTATATAGTTTTATATATTTTCATATAGTTTTATCTAGTGTTATCTAGTTTTATATAGTTTTATATAGTTTTATATAGTTTTATATAGTCTTACATAGTTTTATATAGTTTTATATAGTGTTATGTAGTTTTATATAGTTTTATATAGTTTTATATTGTTTCGTATAGTTTTATATGGTTTTATATAGTTCTATACAGAATTATACAGTTTTATATAGTTTTATATGATTTTATATGGATTTATATAGTTTTATATAGTTTTATATAGTTTTATATAGTTTTATACAGTTTTATAAGTTTTATATAGTTTTATATAGTTTTATATTGTTTTATATAGTTTAATATAGTTTAATATAGTTTTATATCGTTTTATATAGTTTTATATAGTTTTATATAGTTCTATCTAGTTTTATATAGTTTTATATAGTTTTATATAGTTTTATATAGATTCATATAGTTTTACATAGTTTTATATAGTTTTATATAGTTTTATATAGTTTTATATAGTTCTATAGAGTTTTATATAGTTTTGTTGGTTTTATATAGTTTTGTTGGTTTTATATAGTTTTATATAGTTTTATATAGTTTTATATAGTTTTATTAGTTTTATATAGTTTTATATAGTTTTATATAGTTTTATATGGATTTATATAGTTTTATATAGTTTTATTAGTTTTATATAGTTTTATATAGTTTTATATAGTTTTAAATGGATTTATATAGTTTTATAGAGTTTTATAAAGTTTTATATAGCTTTATATAGTTTTGTTAGTTTTATATATTTTCATATAGTTTTATATAGTTTTATAGAGGTTTATATAGTTTTATATGATTTTATATGGATTTAGATAGTTTTATATAGTTTTATATAGCTTTATATAGTTTTATAAGTTTTATATAGTTTTATATAGTTTTATATAGTTTTATACAGTTTTATATAGTACTATATAGTTTTACTTAGTTCTATTAGTTTTATATAGTTTTATATAGTTTTATATAGTTTTATATAGTACTATATAGTTTTACATAGTTTTATTAGTTTTATATAGTTTTATATAGTACTATATAGTTTTACATAGTTTTATTAGTTTTATATAGTTTTATATAATTTAATATAGTTTTACATAGTTTTATATAGTTTTATATAGTTTTATAAATCTCTATATAGTTTTATAAGTTTTATATAGTTTTATATAGTTTTATATAGTTTTATATAGTACTATATAGTTTTATATGGTTCTATTAGTTTTATATAGTTTTATATAGTTTTATATAGTTTTATATAGTTTTATAGAGTTTTGTTAGTTTTATATAGTTTCATATAGTTTTATATAGTTTCATATAGTTTTATATAGTTTTATATAGTTTTATATAGTTTTATATAGTTTTATACAGTTTTATAAGTTTTATATAGTTTTATATAGTTTTATATAGTTTTATATAGTTTTATATAGTTTTACATAGTATTATATAGTTTTGTTAGTTTTATATAGTTTATATAGTTTTATAAGTTTTATATAGTTTTATATAGTTTTATATAGTTTTATATAGTTTTGTATAGTTTTATAAGTTTTATATAGTTTTATATAGTTTTATATAGTTTTATATAGTTTTATATAGATTTATATAGTTTTATTTAGTTTTATATATTTATATACAGTTTCATATAGTTTTATATGGATTCATATAGTTTTATATAGTTTTATACAGTTTTATATAGTTTTATATGGTTTTATATAGTTCTATAGAGTTTTATATAGTTTTGTTAGTTTTATATAGTTTTAAATAGTTTTATATGGATTTATAAATTTCTATATAGTTTTATAAGTTTTATATAGTTTTATATAGTTTTATATAGTTTTATATTGTTTTATATAGTTTAATATAGTTTAATATAGTTTAATATAGTTTTATATCGTTTTATATAGTTTTATATAGTTTTATATAGTTATATCTAGTTTTATATAGTTTTATATAGTTTTATATAGTTTTATATAGTTTTATATAGTTTTATATAGTTTCATCTAGTGTTATCTAGTTTTATATAGTTTTATATACTTTTATATAGTTTTATATGATTTTATACAGTTTTATATAGTTTTATATGATTTTATATGGATTTATATAATTTTATATTGTTTTATATAGTTTTATTAGTTTTATATAGTTTTATATAGTTTTATATATTTTCATATAGTTTTATCTAGTGTTATCTAGTTTTATATAGTTTTATATAGTTTTATATAGTTTTATATAGTCTTACATAGTTTTATATAGTTTTATATAGTGTTATGTAGTTTTATATAGTTTTATATAGTTTTATATAGTCTTACATAGTTTTATATAGTTTTATATAGTGTTATGTAGTTTTATATAGTTTTATATAGTTTTATATAGTTTTATATAGTACTATATAGTTTTATATGGTTTTATATAGTTCTATACAGAATTATAAAGTTTTATATAGTTTTATATGATTTTATATGGATTTATATAGTTTTATATAGTTTTATATAGTTTTATATAGTTTTATATAGTTTTATATAGTTTTTTACAGTTTTATAAGTTTTATATAGTTTTATATAGTTTTATATTGTTTTATATAGTTTAATATAGTTTAATATAGTTTTATATCGTTTTATATAGTTTTATATAGTTTTATATAGTTCTATCTAGTTTTATATAGTTTTATATAGTTTTATATAGTTTTATATAGTTTTATATAGTTTTACATAGTTTTATATAGTTTTATATAGTTTTATATAGTTTTATAAATTTCTATATAGTTTTATAAGTTTTATATAGTTTTATATAGTTTCATATAGTTTTATATAGTTTTATATGGTTTTGTATAGTTTTATACGTCTTATATAGTTTTATATAGTTTCATACAGTTTTATATAGTTTTATATAATTTTATATAGTTTTATATAGTTTTATATAGTTTTATATAGTTCTATAGAGTTTTATATAGTTTTGTTAGTTTTATATAGTTTTATATAGTTTTATATAGTTTTATATAGTTTTATATAGTTTTATATAGTTTTATATAGTTTTATATAGTTTTATATAGTTCTACAGAGTATTATATAATTTTGTGAGTTATATATAGTTTTATATAGTTTGATATAGTTTTATATAGTTTTATAGAGTTTTATATAGTGCTATATAGTTTTACATAGTTTTATTAGTTTTATATAGTTTTATATAGTTTTATATAGTTTTATATAGTACTATATAGTTTTATTTAGTTCTATTAGTTTTATATAGTTTTATATAGTTTTATATAATTTAATATAGTTTTACATAGTTTTATATAGTTTTATATAGTTTTATAAATTTCTATATAGTTTTATAAGTCTTATATAGTTTTATATAGTTTTATATAGTTTTATATAGTACTATATAGTTTTGTATGGTTCTATTAGTTTTATATAGTTTTATATAGTTTTATATAGTTTTATATAGTTTTATATAGTTTTATATAGTTTTGTTAGTTTTATATAGTTTCATATAGTTTTATATAGTTTCATATAGTTTTATATAGTTTTATATAGTTTTACATAGTTTTATATAGTTTTATATAGTTTTATATAGTTTTATATAGTTTTATATAGTTTTATATAGTTTTATATAGTTTTATATAGTTTTATATTGTTTTATATAGTTTTATATAGTTTTACATAGTTTTATAAATTTTTATATAGTTTTATAAGTTTTATATAGTTTTATATAGTTTCATATAGTTTTATATAGTTTTATATAGTTTTGTATAGTTTTATAAGTTTTATATCGTTTTATATAGTTTCATACAGTTTTATATAGTTTTATATAGTTTTATATAGTTTTATATAGTTTTATATAGTTTTATATAGTTTTATATAGTTTTATATAGTTTTATAAGTTTTATATAGTTTTATATAGTTTCATACAGTTTTATATAGTTTTATATAGTTTTATATAGTTTTATATAGTTTTATATATTTTTATATAGTTTTATATAGTTTTATATAGTTCTATAGAGTTTTATATAGTTTTGTTGGTTTTATATAGTTTTATATAGTTTTATATAGTTTTATATAGTTTTATTAGTTTTATATAGTTTTATATAGTTTTATATAGTTTTATATGGATTTATATAGTTTTATATAGTTTTATTAGTTTTATATAGTTTTATATAGTTTTATATAGTTTTATATGGATTTATATAGTTTTATAGAGTTTTATAAAGTTTTATATAGCTTTATATAGTTTTGTTAGTTTTATATATTTTCATATAGTTTTATATAGTTTTATAGAGGTTTATATAGTTTTATATGATTTTATATGCATTTAGATAGTTTTATATAGTTTTATATAGTTTTATATAGTTTTATACAGTTTTATAAGTTTTATATAGTTTTATATAGTCTTATATAGTTTAATATAGTTTAATATAGTTTTATATTGTTTTATATAGTTTTATATAGTTTTATATAGTTCTATCTAGTTTTATATAGTTTTATATAGTTTTATATAGTTTTATATACTTTTATATAGTTTTACATAGTTTTATATAGTTTTATATAGTTTTATATAGTTTTATAAATTTCTATATAGTTTTATAAGTTTTACATTGTTTTATATAGTTTCATATAGTTTTGTATAGTTTTATATAGTTTTGTATAGTTTTATAAGTTTTATATAGTTTTATATAGTTTTATATAGTTTTATATAGTTTTATATAGTTTTATATAGTTTTATATAGTTTTATATAGTTTTATATAGTTTTATATAGTTTTATAGAGTTTTATATAGTTTTATATAGTTTTATATAGTTTTACATAGTACAATATAGTTTTATTAGTTTTATATAGTTTTATACAGTTTTATATAGTTTTATATGGTTTTATATAGTTCTATAGAGTTTTATATAGTTTTGTTAGTTTTATATAGTTTTATATAGTTTTATATAGTTTTATATAGTTTTATATAGTTTTATATAGTTTTATATAGTTTTATATAGTTTTATATAGTTTCGTATAGTTTTAAATGGTTTTATATAGTTTTATACAAATTTATATATTTTATATAGTTTCATATAGTTCTATGTAGGTTTATATAGTTCTACATAGTTTTATATTGTTTTATATAGTTTTATATAGTTTTATATAGTTTTATAAATTTCTACATAGTTTTATAAGTTTTATGTAGTTTTATATAGTTTTATATAGTTTTATATAGTTTTATATAGTTTTATATAGTTTTATATAGTTTTATATAGTTCTATACAGATTTATACAGTTTTATATAGTTTTATATGATTTTATATGGATTTATATAGTTTTATATAATCTTATATAGTGTTATATAGTTTTATACAGTTTTATAAGTTTTATATAGTTTTATATAGTTTTATATAGTTTTATATAGTTTTACATACTATTATATAGTTTTGTTAGTTTTATATAGTTTATATAGTTTTATAAATTTCTATATAGTTTTATAAGTTTTATATAGTTTTATATAGTTTTATATAGATTTATATAGTTTTATAGAGTTTTATAAAGTTTTATATAGCTTTATATAGTTTTGTTAGTTTTATATATTTTCATATAGTTTTATATAGTTTTATACAGGTTTATATAGTTTTATATAGTTTAATATAGTTTTATATTGTTTTATATAGTTTTATATAGTTTTGTATAGTTTTATATAGTTTTATATAGTTTTATATAGTTTTATTAGATTTATATAGTTTTATATAGTTCTATAAAGTTTTATATAGTTTTGTTAGTTTTATATAGTTTTATATAGTTTTATATAGTTTTATATAGTTTTATATACTTTCACATAGTTTTATATAGTTTCATATAGTTTTATATAGTTTTATATAGTTTCATATAGTTTTATATAGTCTTATATAGTTTAATATTGTTTTATATTGTTTTATATAGTTTTATATAGTTTTATATAGTTTTATATAGTTTTATATAGTTTTATATAGTTTTACATAGTTATATATAGTTTTATATAGTTTTATATAGTTTTATAAATTTCTATATAGTTTTATAAGTTTTATATAGTTTTATATAGTTTTATATAGTTTTATATAGTTTTATTAGTTTTATATAGTTTTATATAGTTTATATAGTTTTATAGAGTTTTATATAGTTTTATATAGTTTTATTAGTTTTATATAGTTTTATATAGTTTTATTAGTTTTATATAGTTTTATATAGTTTTATATAGTTTTACATATTATTATACAGTTTTGTTAGTTTTATATAGTTTATATAGTTTTATAGAGTTTTATATAGTTTTATATAGTTTATATAGTTTTATAGAGTTTTATATAGTTTTATATAGTTTTGTTTGTTTTATATAGTTTTATATAGTTTTATATAGTTTTATATAGTTTTATTAGTTTTATATAGTTTTATATAATTTTATATAGTTTTATATAGTTTTATATAGTTTTATATAGTTTTATATAGTTTTATATAGTACTATATAGTTTTATTTAGTTCTATTAGTTTTATATAGTTTTATATAATTTAATTTAGTTTTACATAGTTTTATATAGTTTTATATAGTTTTATATAGTTTTATATAGTTTTATATAGTTTTATATAGTTTTACATAGTTTTATATAGTTTTATATAGTTTTATATAGTTTTATAAATTTCTATATAGTTTTATAAGTTTTATATAGTTTTATATAGTTTCATATAGTTTTATATAGTTTTATATAGTTTTGGATAGTTTTATAAGTCTTATATGGTTTTATATAGTTTCATACAGTTTTATATAGTTTTATATAGTTTTATATAGTTTTATATAGTTTTATATAGTTTTATATAGTTTCATCTAGTGTTATCTAGTTTTATATAGTTTTATATACTTTTATATAGTTTTATATGATTTTATACAGTTTTATATAGTTTTATATGATTTTATATGGATTTATATAATTTTATATTGTTTTATATAGTTTTATTAGTTTTATATAGTTTTATATAGTACTATATAGTTTTATATGGTTCTATTAGTTTTATATAGTTTTATATAGTTTAATATAGTTTTATATAGTTTTATATAGTTTTGTTAGTTTTATATAGTTTCATATAGTTTTATATAGTTTTATATAGTTTTATATAGTTTTACATAGTATTATATAGTTTTGTTAGTTTTATATAGTTTATATAGTTTTATAAGTTTTATATAGTTTTATATAGTTTTATATAGTTTTATATAGTTTTATATAGTTTTGTATAGTTTTATAAGTTTTATATAGTTTTATATAGTTTTATATAGTTTTATATAGTTTTATGTAGTTTTATATAGTTTTATATAGTTTTATATAGTTTTATATAGTTTGATATATTTTTATATAGTTTTATATAGTTTTATATAGTTCTATAGAGTTTTATATAGTTTTGTTAGTTTTATATAGTTTTATATAGTTTTATATAGTTTTATATAGTTCTATAGAGTTTTATATAGTTTTGTTAGTTTTATATAGTTTTGTACAGTTTTATATAGTTTTATTAGTTTTATATAGTTTTATATAGTTTTATATAGTTTTATATAGATTTATATAGTTTTATAGAGTTTTATAAAGTTTTATATAGCTTTATATAGTTTTGTTAGTTTTATATACTTTCATATAGTTTTATATAGTTTTATAGAGGTTTATATAGTTTTATATAGTTTAATATAGTTTTATATTGTTTTATATAGTTTTATATAGTTTTATATAGTTTTATATAGTTTTATTAGTTTTATATAGTTTTATATAGTTTTATATAATTTTACATAGTTTCATCTAGTGTTATCTCGTTTTATATAGTTTTATATACTTTTATATAGTTTTATATGATTTTATACACTTTAATATGGTTTTATATGATTTTATATGGATTTATATAGTTTTATATAGTTTTATATAGTTTTATTAGTTTTATATAGTTTTATATAGTTTCATCTAGTGTTATCTAGTTTTATATAGTTTTATATACTTTTATATAGTTTTATATGATTTTATACAGTTTTATATAGTTTTATATGATTTTATATGGATTTATATAATTTTATATTGTTTTATATAGTTTTATTAGTTTTATATAGTTTTATATAGTACTATATAGTTTTATATGGTTCTATTAGTTTTATATAGTTTTATATAGTTTAATATAGTTTTATATAGTTTTATATAGTTTTGTTAGTTTTATATAGTTTCATATAGTTTTATATAGTTTTATATAGTTTTATATAGTTTTACATAGTATTATATAGTTTTGTTAGTTTTATATAGTTTATATAGTTTTATAAGTTTTATATAGTTTTATATAGTTTTATATAGTTTTATATAGTTTTATATAGTTTTGTATAGTTTTATAAGTTTTATATAGTTTTATATAGTTTTATATAGTTTTATATAGTTTTATGTAGTTTTATATAGTTTTATATAGTTTTATATAGTTTTATATAGTTTTATATAGTTTGATATATTTTTATATAGTTTTATATAGTTTTATATAGTTCTATAGAGTTTTATATAGTTTTGTTAGTTTTATATAGTTTTATATAGTTTTATATAGTTTTATATAGTTTTATATAGTTTTATATAGTTCTATAGAGTTTTATATAGTTTTGTTAGTTTTATATAGTTTTGTACAGTTTTATATAGTTTTATTAGTTTTATATAGTTTTATATAGTTTTATATAGTTTTATATAGATTTATATAGTTTTATAGAGTTTTATAAAGTTTTATATAGCTTTATATAGTTTTGTTAGTTTTATATACTTTCATATAGTTTTATATAGTTTTATAGAGGTTTATATAGTTTTATATAGTTTAATATAGTTTTATATTGTTTTATATAGTTTTATATAGTTTTATATAGTTTTATATAGTTTTATTAGTTTTATATAGTTTTATATAGTTTTATATAATTTTACATAGTTTCATCTAGTGTTATCTCGTTTTATATAGTTTTATATACTTTTATATAGTTTTATATGATTTTATACAGTTTAATATAGTTTTATATGATTTTATATGGATTTATATAGTTTTATATAGTTTTATATAGTTTTATTAGTTTTATATAGTTTTATATAGTTTTATATAGTTTTATATAGTTTTATATAGTTTTATATAGATTTATATAGTTTTATATAGTTTTATATAGTTTTACATAGTACAATATAGTTTTATTAGTTTTATATAGTTTTATACAGTTTTATATAGTTTTATATGGTTTTATATAGTTCTATAGAGTTTTATATAGTTTTGTTAGTTTTATATAGTTCTAAATAGTTTTATATGGTTTTATAAATTTCTATATAGTTTTATAAGTTTTATATAGTTTTATATAGTTTTATATAGTTTTACATCGTTTTGTTAGTTCTATATAGTTTTATATAGTTTTATATAGTTTTATATAGTTTTATATAGTACTATATAGTTTTATATAGTTCCATTAGTTTTATATAGTTTTATACAGTTTTATATAGTTTTATATAGGTTTATTAGTTTTATATGGTTTTATATAGTTTTATATAGTTTTATTAGTTTTATATAGTTTTATATAGTTTTAATTAGTTTTATATAGTTCTATAGAGTTTTATACAGTTTTGTTAGTTTTATATAGTTTTATATAGTTTTATATAGTTTTATATAGTTTTATATAGTTTTATATAGTTTTATATAGTTTTATATCGTTTTATATAGTTTTATATAGTTTTATATAGTTTTATATAGTTTTATATAGTTTTGTTAGTTTTACATAGTTTTATATAGTTTTGTTAGTTTAATATAGTTTCATATAGTTTTATGTAGTTTTATATAGTTTTAAATAGTTTTATATAGTTTTATAGAGTTTTATATAGTTTTATAAATTTCTATATAGTTTTATAAGTTTTATATAGTTTTATATAGTTTCATATAGTTTTATATAGTTTTATATAGTTTTATATAGTTTTGTATAGTTTTATAAGTCTTATATAGTTTTATATAGTTTCATACAGTTTTATATAGTTTTATATAGTTTTATATAGTTTTATATAGTTTTATATAGTTTCATCTAGTGTTATCTAGTTTTATATAGTTTTATATACTTTTATATAGTTTTATATGATTTTATTCAGTTTTATATAGTTTTATATGATTTTATATGGATT
Source organism: Nomia melanderi (assembly GCF_051020985.1). NCBI lineage: Eukaryota > Metazoa > Arthropoda > Insecta > Hymenoptera > Halictidae > Nomia > Nomia melanderi. The sequence goes on along the minus strand of NW_027475630.1, from coordinate 26,664 downwards.
TATATAATTTTATATTGTTTTATATAGTTTTATTAGTTTTATATAGTTTTATATAGTTTTATATATTTTCATATAGTTTTATCTAGTGTTATCTAGTTTTATATAGTTTTATATAGATTTATATAGTTTTATAGAGTTTTATATAGTTTTATATAGCTTTATATAGTTTTGTTAGTTTTATATACTTTCATATAGTTTTATATAGTTTTATAGAGGTTTATATAGTTTTATATAGTTTAATATAGTTTTATATTGTTTTATATAGTTTTATATAGTTTTATATAGTTTTATATAGTTTTATTAGTTTTATATAGTTTTATATAGTTTTATATAGTTTTATATAGATTTATATAGTTTTATAGAGTTTTATAAAGTTTTATATAGCTTTATATAGTTTTGTTAGTTTTATATACTTTCATATAGTTTTATATAGTTTTATAGAGGTTTATATAGTTTTATATAGTTTAATATAGTTTTATATTGTTTTATATAGTTTTATATAGTTTTATATAGTTTTATATAGTTTTATTAGTTTTATATAGTTTTATATAGTTTTATATAATTTTACATAGTTTCATCTAGTGTTATCTCGTTTTATATAGTTTTATATACTTTTATATAGTTTTATATGATTTTATACAGTTTAATATAGTTTTATATGATTTTATATGGATTTATATAGTTTTATATAGTTTTATATAGTTTTATTAGTTTTATATAGTTTTATATAGTTTTATATAGTTTTATATAGTTTTATATAGTTTTATATAGATTTATATAGTTTTATATAGTTTTATATAGTTTTACATAGTACAATATAGTTTTATTAGTTTTATATAGTTTTATACAGTTTTATATAGTTTTATATGGTTTTATATAGTTCTATAGAGTTTTATATAGTTTTGTTAGTTTTATATAGTTTTAAATAGTTTTATATGGTTTTATAAATTTCTATATAGTTTTATAAGTTTTATATAGTTTTATATAGTTTTATATAGTTTTACATCGTTTTGTTAGTTCTATATAGTTTTATATAGTTTTATATAGTTTTATATAGTTTTATATAGTACTATATAGTTTTATATAGTTCCATTAGTTTTATATAGTTTTATACAGTTTTATATAGTTTTATATAGGTTTATTAGTTTTATATGGTTTTATATAGTTTTATATAGTTTTATTAGTTTTATATAGTTTTATATAGTTTTAATTAGTTTTATATAGTTCTATAGAGTTTTATACAGTTTTGTTAGTTTTATATAGTTTTATATAGTTTTATATAGTTTTATATAGTTTTATATAGTTTTATATAGTTTTATATAGTTTTATATCGTTTTATATAGTTTTATATAGTTTTATATAGTTTTATATAGTTTTATATAGTTTTGTTAGTTTTACATAGTTTTATATAGTTTTGTTAGTTTAATATAGTTTCATATAGTTTTATGTAGTTTTATATAGTTTTAAATAGTTTTATATAGTTTTATAGAGTTTTATATAGTTTTATAAATTTCTATATAGTTTTATAAGTTTTATATAGTTTTATATAGTTTCATATAGTTTTATATAGTTTTATATAGTTTTATATAGTTTTGTATAGTTTTATAAGTCTTATATAGTTTTATATAGTTTCATACAGTTTTATATAGTTTTATATAGTTTTATATAGTTTTATATAGTTTTATATAGTTTCATCTAGTGTTATCTAGTTTTATATAGTTTTATATACTTTTATATAGTTTTATATGATTTTATTCAGTTTTATATAGTTTTATATGATTTTATATGGATTTATATAATTTTATATTGTTTTATATAGTTTTATTAGTTTTATATAGTTTTATATAGTTTTATATATTTTCATATAGTTTTATCTAGTGTTATCTAGTTTTATATAGTTTTATATAGATTTATATAGTTTTATAGAGTTTTATATAGTTTTATATAGCTTTATATAGTTTTGTTAGTTTTATATACTTTCATATAGTTTTATATAGTTTTATAGAGGTTTATATAGTTTTATATAGTTTAATATAGTTTTATATTGTTTTATATAGTTTTATATAGTTTTATATAGTTTTATATAGTTTTATTAGTTTTATATAGTTTTATATAGTTTTATATAATTTTACATAGTTTCATCTAGTGTTATCTCGTTTTATATAGTTTTATATACTTTTATATAGTTTTATATGATTTTATACAGTTTAATATAGTTTTATATGATTTTATATGGATTTATATAGTTTTATATAGTTTTATATAGTTTTATTAGTTTTATATAGTTTTATATAGTTTTATATAGTTTTATATAGTTTTGTTAGTTTTACATAGTTTTATATAGTTTTGTTAGTTTTATATATTTTCATATAGTTTTATATAGTTTTATATAGCTTTATATAGTTTTATAAGTTTTATATAGTTTTATATAGTTTTATATAGTTTTATACAGTTTTATATAGTACTATATAGTTTTACTTAGTTCTATTAGTTTTATATAGTTTTATATAGTTTTATATAGTTTTATATAGTTTTATATAGTACTATATAGTTTTACATAGTTTTATTAGTTTTATATAGTTTTATATAGTACTATATAGTTTTACATAGTTTTATTAGTTTTATATAGTTTTATATAATTTAATATAGTTTTACATAGTTTTATATAGTTTTATATAGTTTTATAAATCTCTATATAGTTTTATAAGTTTTATATAGTTTTATATAGTTTTATATAGTTTTATATAGTACTATATAGTTTTATATGGTTCTATTAGTTTTATATAGTTTTATATAGTTTTATATAGTTTTATATAGTTTTATAGAGTTTTGTTAGTTTTATATAGTTTCATATAGTTTTATATAGTTTCATATAGTTTTATATAGTTTTATATAGTTTTATATAGTTTTATATAGTTTTATACAGTTTTATAAGTTTTATATAGTTTTATATAGTTTTATATAGTTTTATATAGTTTTATATAGTTTTACATAGTATTATATAGTTTTGTTAGTTTTATATAGTTTATATAGTTTTATAAGTTTTATATAGTTTTATATAGTTTTATATAGTTTTATATAGTTTTGTATAGTTTTATAAGTTTTATATAGTTTTATATAGTTTTATATGGTTTTATATAGTTGTATAGAGTTTTATATAGTTTTGTTAGTTTTATATAGTTTTAAATAGTTTTATATGGATTTATAAATTTCTATATAGTTTTATAAGTTTTATATAGTTTTATATAGTTTTATATAGTTTTATATTGTTTTATATAGTTTTATATAGTTTTATATAGTTTTATATAGTTTTACATAGTATTATATAGTTTTGTTAGTTTTATATAGTTTATATAGTTTTATAAGTTTTATATAGTTTTATATAGTTTTATATAGTTTTATATAGTTTTATATAGTTTTATATAGTTTTGTATAGTTTTATAAGTTTTATATAGTTTTATATAGTTTTATATAGTTTTATATAGTTTTATATAGTTTTATATAGTTTTATATAGTTTTACATAGTACAATATAGTTTTATTAGTTTTATATAGTTTTATACAGTTTTATATAGTTTTATATGGTTTTATATAGTTCTATAGAGTTTTATATAGTTTTGTTAGTTTTATATAGTTTTAAATAGTTTTATATGGATTTATAAATTTCTATATAGTTTTATAAGTTTTATATAGTTTTATATAGTTTTATATAGTTTTATATTGTTTTATATAGTTTAATATAGTTTAATATAGTTTTATATCGTTTTATATAGTTTTATATAGTTTTATATAGTTCTATCTAGTTTTATATAGTTTTATATAGTTTTATATAGTTTTATATAGTTTTATATAGTTTTACATAGTTTTATATAGTTTTATATAGTTTTATATAGTTTTATAAATTTCTATATAGTTTTATAAGTTTTATATAGTTTTATATAGTTTCATATAGTTTTATATAGTTTTATATAGTTTTGTATAGTTTTATAAGTCTTATATAGTTTTATATAGTTTCATACAGTTTTATATAGTTTTATATAGTTTTATATAGTTTTATATAGTTTTATATAGTTTTATATAGTTTTATATAGTTTTATATAGTTTCATCTAGTGTTATCTAGTTTTATATAGTTTTATATACTTTTATATAGTTTTATATGATTTTATACAGTTTTATATAGTTTTATATGATTTTATATGGATTTATATAATTTTACATTGTTTTATATAGTTTTATTAGTTTTATATAGTTTTATATAGTTTTATATATTTTCATATAGTTTTATCTAGTGTTATCTAGTTTTATATAGTTTTATATAGTTTTATATAGTTTTATATAGTCTTACATAGTTTTATATAGTTTTATATAGTGTTATGTAGTTTTATATAGTTTTATATAGTTTTATATAGTTTTATATAGTACTATATAGTTTTATATGGTTTTATATAGTTCTATACAGAATTATAAAGTTTTATATAGTTTTATATGATTTTATATGGATTTATATAGTTTTATATAGTTTTATATAGTTTTATATAGTTTTATATAGTTTTATATAGTTTTTTACAGTTTTATAAGTTTTATATAGTTTTATATAGTTTTATATTGTTTTATATAGTTTAATATAGTTTAATATAGTTTTATATCGTTTTATATAGTTTTATATAGTTTTATATAGTTCTATCTAGTTTTATATAGTTTTATATAGTTTTATATAGTTTTATATAGTTTTATATAGTTTTACATAGTTTTATATAGTTTTATATAGTTTTATATAGTTTTATAAATTTCTATATAGTTTTATAAGTTTTATATAGTTTTATATAGTTTCATATAGTTTTATATAGTTTTATATGGTTTTGTATAGTTTTATACGTCTTATATAGTTTTATATAGTTTCATACAGTTTTATATAGTTTTATATAGTTTTATATAGTTTTATATAGTTTTATATAGTTTTATATAGTTTTATATAGTTCTATAGAGTTTTATATAGTTTTGTTAGTTTTATATAGTTTTATATAGTTTTATATAGTTTTATATAGTTTTATATAGTTTTATATAGTTTTATATAGTTTTATATAGTTTTATATAGTTCTACAGAGTATTATATAATTTTGTGAGTTATATATAGTTTTATATAGTTTGATATAGTTTTATATAGTTTTATAGAGTTTTATATAGTGCTATATAGTTTTACATAGTTTTATTAGTTTTATATAGTTTTATATAGTTTTATATAGTTTTATATAGTACTATATAGTTTTGTATGGTTCTATTAGTTTTATATAGTTTTATATAGTTTTATATAGTTTTATATAGTTTTGTTAGTTTTATATAGTTTCATATAGTTTTATATAGTTTCATATAGTTTTATATAGTTTTATATAGTTTTACATAGTTTTATATAGTTTTATATAGTTTTATATAGTTTTATATAGTTTTATATAGTTTTATATAGTTTTATATAGTTTTATATAGTTTTATATTGTTTTATATAGTTTTATATAGTTTTACATAGTTTTATAAATTTTTATATAGTTTTATAAGTTTTATATAGTTTTATATAGTTTCATATAGTTTTATATAGTTTTATATAGTTTTGTATAGTTTTATAAGTTTTATATCGTTTTACATAGTTTCATACAGTTTTATATAGTTTTATATAGTTTTATATAGTTTTATATAGTTTTATATAGTTTTATATAGTTTTATATAGTTTTATATAGTTTTATAAGTTTTATATAGTTTTATATAGTTTCATACAGTTTTATATAGTTTTATATAGTTTTATATAGTTTTATATAGTTTTATATATTTTTATATAGTTTTATATAGTTTTATATAGTTTTATATAGTTTTATATAGTTTTATATAGTTCTATACAGATTTATACAGTTTTATATAGTTTTATATGATTTTATATGGATTTATATAGTTTTATATAATCTTATATAGTGTTATATAGTTTTATACAGTTTTATAAGTTTTATATAGTTTTATATAGTTTTATATAGTTTTATATAGTTTTACATACTATTATATAGTTTTGTTAGTTTTATATAGTTTATATAGTTTTATAAATTTCTATATAGTTTTATAAGTTTTATATAGTTTTATATAGTTTTATATAGATTTATATAGTTTTATAGAGTTTTATAAAGTTTTATATAGCTTTATATAGTTTTGTTAGTTTTATATATTTTCATATAGTTTTATATAGTTTTATACAGGTTTATATAGTTTTATATAGTTTAATATAGTTTTATATTGTTTTATATAGTTTTATATAGTTTTGTATAGTTTTATATAGTTTTATATAGTTTTATATAGTTTTATTAGATTTATATAGTTTTATATAGTTCTATAAAGTTTTATATAGTTTTGTTAGTTTTATATAGTTTTATATAGTTTTATATAGTTTTATATAGTTTTATATACTTTCACATAGTTTTATATAGTTTCATATAGTTTTATATAGTTTTATATAGTTTCATATAGTTTTATATAGTCTTATATAGTTTAATATAGTTTTATATTGTTTTATATAGTTTTATATAGTTTTATATAGTTTTATATAGTTTTATATAGTTTTATATAGTTTTACATAGTTATATATAGTTTTATATAGTTTTATATAGTTTTATAAATTTCTATATAGTTTTATAAGTTTTATATAGTTTTATATAGTTTTATATAGTTTTATATAGTTTTATTAGTTTTATATAGTTTTATATAGTTTATATAGTTTTATAGAGTTTTATATAGTTTTATATAGTTTTATTAGTTTTATATAGTTTTATATAGTTTTATTAGTTTTATATAGTTTTATATAGTTTTATATAGTTTTACATATTATTATACAGTTTTGTTAGTTTTATATAGTTTATATAGTTTTATAGAGTTTTATATAGTTTTATATAGTTTATATAGTTTTATAGAGTTTTATATAGTTTTATATAGTTTTGTTTGTTTTATATAGTTTTATATAGTTTTATATAGTTTTATATAGTTTTATTAGTTTTATATAGTTTTATATAATTTTATATAGTTTTATATAGTTTTATATAGTTTTATATAGTTTTATATAGTTTTATATAGTACTATATAGTTTTATTTAGTTCTATTAGTTTTATATAGTTTTATATAGTTTTATATAGTTTTATATAGTTTTATATAGTACTATATAGTTTTGCATAGTTTTATTAGTTTTATATAGTTTTATATAGTACTATATAGTTTTACATAGTTTTATTAGTTTTATATAGTTTTATATAATTTAATATAGTTTTACATAGTTTTATATAGTTTTATATAGTTTTATATAGTTTTATATAGTTTTATATAGTTTTATATAGTTTTACATAGTTTTATATAGTTTTATATAGTTTTATATAGTTTTATAAATTTCTATATAGTTTTATAAGTTTTATATAGTTTTATATAGTTTCATATAGTTTTATATAGTTTTATATAGTTTTGGATAGTTTTATAAGTCTTATATAGTTTTATATAGTTTCATACAGTTTTATATAGTTTTATATAGTTTTATATAGTTTTGGATAGTTTTATAAGTCTTATATAGTTTTATATAGTTTCATACAGTTTTATATAGTTTTATATAGTTTTATATAGTTTTATATAGTTTAATATAGTTTCATCTAGTGTTATCTAGTTTTATATAGTTTTATATACTTTTATATAGTTTTATATGATTTTATACAGTTTTATATAGTTTTATATGATTTTATATGGATTTATATAGTTTTATATAGTTTTATATAGTTTTATATAGTACTATATAGTTTTATTTAGTTCTATTAGTTTTATATAGTTTTATATAGTTTTATATAGTTTTATATAGTTTTATATAGTACTATATAGTTTTGCATAGTTTTATTAGTTTTATATAGTTTTATATAGTACTATATAGTTTTACATAGTTTTATTAGTTTTATATAGTTTTATATAATTTAATATAGTTTTACATAGTTTTATATAGTTTTATATAGTTTTATATAGTTTTATATAGTTTTATATAGTTTTATATAGTTTTACATAGTTTTATATAGTTTTATATAGTTTTATATAGTTTTATAAATTTCTATATAGTTTTATAAGTTTTATATAGTTTTATATAGTTTCATATAGTTTTATATAGTTTTATATAGTTTTGGATAGTTTTATAAGTCTTATATAGTTTTATATAAGTTTCATACAGTTTTATATAGTTTTATATAGTTTTATATAGTTTTATATAGTTTTATATAGTTTTATATAGTTTCATCTAGTGTTATCTAGTTTTATATAGTTTTATATACTTTTATATAGTTTTATATGATTTTATACAGTTTTATATAGTTTTATATGATTTTATATGGATTTATATAATTTTATATTGTTTTATATAGTTTTATTAGTTTTATATAGTTTTATATAGTACTATATAGTTTTATATGGTTCTATTAGTTTTATATAGTTTTATATAGTTTAATATAGTTTTATATAGTTTTATATAGTTTTGTTAGTTTTATATAGTTTCATATAGTTTTATATAGTTTTATATAGTTTTATATAGTTTTACATAGTATTATATAGTTTTGTTAGTTTTATATAGTTTATATAGTTTTATAAGTTTTATATAGTTTTATATAGTTTTATATAGTTTTATATAGTTTTATATAGTTTTGTATAGTTTTATAAGTTTTATATAGTTTTATATAGTTTTATATAGTTTTATATAGTTTTATGTAGTTTTATATAGTTTTATATAGTTTTATATAGTTTTATATAGTTTGATATATTTTTATATAGTTTTATATAGTTTTATATAGTTCTATAGAGTTTTATATAGTTTTGTTAGTTTTATATAGTTTTATATAGTTTTATATAGTTTTATATAGTTTTATATAGTTTTATATAGTTCTATAGAGTTTTATATAGTTTTGTTAGTTTTATATAGTTTTGTACAGTTTTATATAGTTTTATTAGTTTTATATAGTTTTATATAGTTTTATATAGTTTTATATAGATTTATATAGTTTTATAGAGTTTTATAAAGTTTTATATAGCTTTATATAGTTTTGTTAGTTTTATATATTTTCATATAGTTTTATATAGTTTTATAGAGGTTTATATAGTTTTATATAGTTTAATATAGTTTTATATCGTTTTATATAGTTTTATATAGTTTTATATAGTTTTATATAGTTTTATTAGATTTATATAGTTTTATATAGTTCTATAAAGTTTTACATAGTTTTGTTAGTTTTATATAGTTTTATATAGTTTTATATAGTTTTATATAGTTTTATATAGTTTTATATAGTTTCACATAGTTTTATATAGTTTCATATAATTTTATATAGTTTTATATAGTTTCATATAGTTTTATATAGTCTTATATAGTTTAATATAGTTTTATATTGTTTTATATAGTTTTATATAGTTTTATATAGTTTTATATAGTTTTATATAGTTTTATATAGTTTTACATAGTTATATATAGTTTTATATAGTTTTATATAGTTTTATAAATTTCTATATAGTTTTATAAGTTTTATATAGTTTTATATAGTTTTATATAGTTTTATATAGTTTTATTAGTTTTATATAGTTTTATATAGTTTATATAGTTTTATAGAGTTTTATATAGTTTTATATAGTTCTATAGAGTTTTATATAGTTTTGTTAGTTTTATATAGTTTTATATAGTTTTATATAGTTTTATATAGTTTTATATAGTTTTATATAGTTTCGTATAGTTTTAAATGGTTTTATATAGTTTTATACATATTTGTATATTTTATATAGTTTGATATAGTTCTGTGTAGGTTTATATAGTTCTACATAGTTTTATATTGTTTTATATAGTTTTATATAGTTTTATATAGTTTTATATATTTCTACATAGTTTTATAAGTTTTATGTAGTTTTATATAGTTTTATATAGTTTTATATAGTTTTATATAGTTTTATATAGTTTTATATAGTTCTATACAGATTTATACAGTTTTATATAGTTTTATATGATTTTATATGGATTTATATAGTTTTATATAATCTTATATAGTGTTATATAGTTTTATACAGTTTTATAAGTTTTATATAGTTTTATATAGTTTTATATAGTTTTATATAGTTTTACATACTATTATATAGTTTTGTTAGTTTTATATAGATTATATAGTTTTATAAATTTCTATATAGTTTTATAAGTTTTATATAGTTTTATATAGTTTTATATAGATTTATATAGTTTTATAGAGTTTTATAAAGTTTTATATAGCTTTATATAGTTTTGTTAGTTTTATATATTTTCATATAGTTTTATATAGTTTTATAGAGGTTTATATAGTTTTATATAGTTTAATATAGTTTTATATTGTTTTATATAGTTTTATATAGTTTTATATAGTTTTATATAGTTTTATTAGATTTATATAGTTTTATATAGTTCTATAAAGTTTTACATAGTTTTGTCAGTTTTATATAGTTTTATATAGTTTTATATAGTTTTATATAGTTTTATATAGTTTCACATAGTTTTATATAGTTTCATATAATTTTATATAGTTTTATATAGTTTCATATAGTTTTATATAGTCTTATATAGTTTATATAGTTTTATATTGTTTTATATAGTTTTATATAGTTTTATATAGTTTTATATAGTTTTATATAGTTTTATATAGTTTTACATAGTTATATATAGTTTTATATAGTTTTATATAGTTTTATAAATTTCTATATAGTTTTATAAGTTTTATATAGTTTTATATAGTTTTATATAGTTTTATATAGTTTTATTAGTTTTATATAGTTTTATATAGTTTATATAGTTTTATAGAGTTTTATATAGTTTTATATAGTTTTATTAGTTTTATTAGTTTTATATAGTTTTATATAGTTTTATTAGTTTTATATAGTTTTATATAGTTTTATATAGTTTTATATAGTTCTATAGAGTTTTATACAGTTTTGTTAGTTTTATATAGTTTTATATAGTTTTATATAGTTTTATATACTTCGACGGAGTATTATATAATTTTGTTAGTTTTATATAGTTTTATATAGTTTTATATAGTTTTATATAGTTTTATAGAGTTTTATATAGTACTATATAGTTTTACATAGTTTTATTAGTTTTATATAGTTTTATATAGTTTTATATAGTTTTACATATTATTATACAGTTTTGTTAGCTTTATATAGTTTATATAGTTTTATAGAGTTTTATATAGTTTTATATAGTTTATATAGTTTTATAGAGTTTTATATAGTTTTATATAGTTTTGTTTGTTTTATATAGTTTTATATAGTTTTATATAGTTTTATATAGTTTTATTAGTTTTATATAGTTATATATAATTTTATATAATTTTATATAGTTTTATATAGTTTTATATAGTTTTATATAGTTTTATACAGTTTAATATAGTTTTATATTGTTTTATATAGTTTTATATAGTTTTATATAGTTTTATATAGTTTTACATAGTACAATATAGTTTTATTAGTTTTACATAGTTTTATACAGTTTTATATGTTTTTATATGGTTTTATATAGTTCTATAGAGTTTTATATAGTTTTGTTAGTTTTATATAGTTTTATACAGTTTTATATAGTTTTAAATAGTTTTATATAGTTTTATATACTTTTATATAGTTTTATATAGTTTTATATAGTTTTATATAGTTTAATATAGTTTAATATAGTTTAATATAGTTTTATATTGTTTTATATAGTTTTATATAGTTTTATATAGTTCTATCTAGTTTTATATAGTTTTATATAGTTTTATATAGTTTTATATACTTTTATATAGTTTTACATAGTTTTATATAGTTTTATATAGTTTTATATAGTTTTATAAATTTTTATATAGTTTTATAAGTTTTATATAGTTTTATATAGTTTCATATAGTTTTATATAGTTTTATATAGTTTTGTATTGTTTTATAAGTTTTATATAGTTTTATATAGTTTTATATAGTTTTATATAGTTTTATTATATAGTTTTATATAGTTTTATATAGTTTTATATAGTTTTATATAGTTTTATATAGTTTTACATAGTACAATATAGTTTTATTAGTTTTATATAGTTTTATACAGTTTTATATAGTTTTATATGGTTTTATATAGTTCTATAGAGTTTTATATAGTTTTGTTAGTTTTATATAGTTTTACATAGTTTTATATAGTTTTATATAGTTTTATATAGTTTTATATAGTTTTATACAGTTTTATATAGTTTTATATAGTTTTATATAGTTTTATATAGTTTTATATAGTTTTATATAGTTTTATATAGTTTTATATAGTTTTATATAGTTTTATATAGTTTTATATAGTTTTATATAGTTTTATATAGTTTTATATAGTTTTATATAGTTTTATATAGTTTTACATAGTACAATATAGTTTTATTAGTTTTATATAGTTTTATACAGTTTTATATAGTTTTATATGGTTTTATATAGTTCTATAGAGTTTTATATAGTTTTGTTAGTTTTATATAGTTTTATATAGTTTTATATAGTTTTATATAGTTTTATATAGTTTTATATAGTTTTATACAGTTTTATATAGTTTTATATAGTTTTATATAGTTTTATATAGTTTTATATAGTTTTATATAGTTTTATATAGTTTTATTAATTTTATATAGTTTTATATAGTTTTATATAGTTTTACATAGTATTATATAGTTTTGTTAGTTTTATATAGTTTATATAGTTTTATAGAGTTTTATATAGTTTTATATACTACAATATAGTTTTATATGGTTCTATTAGTTTTAAATAGTTTTATATAGTTTTATATAGTTTTATATAGTTTTATATAGTTTTATATAGTTTTATAAATTTTTATATAGTTTTATAAGTTTTATATAGTTTTATATAGTTTCATATAGTTTTATATAGTTTTATATAGTTTTGTATTGTTTTATAAGTTTTATATAGTTTTATATAGTTTCATACAGTTATATATAGTTTTATATAGTTTTATATAGTTTTATATAGTTTTGTTAGTTTTATATATTTTCATATAGTTTTATATAGTTTTATAGAGGTTTATATAGTTTTATATGATTTTATATGGATTTAGATAGTTTTATATAGTTTTATATAGTTTTATATAGTTTTATACAGTTTTATAAGTTTTATATAGTTTTATATAGTTTTATATAGTTTTATATAGTTTAATATAGTTTTATATAGTTTTACATAGTACAATATAATTTTATTAGTTTTATATAGTTTTATACAGTTTTATATAGTTTTATATGGTTTTATATAGTTCTATAGAGTTTTATATAGTTTTGTTAGTTTTATATAGTTTTATACAGTTTTATATAGTTTTATATGGTTTTATATAGTTCTATAGAGTTTTATATAGTTTTGTTAGTTTAATATAGTGTTAAATAGTTTTATATAGTTTTATATAGTTTTACATAGTTTTATATAGTTTTACATAGTTTTGTTAGTTTTATATAGTTTCATATAGTTTTATATAGTTTCATATCGTTTTATATAGTTTTATATAGTTTTATATAGTTGTATATAGTTTTATACAGTTTTATAAGTTTTATGTAGTTTTATATAGTTTTATATAGTTTTATATAGTTTTATATAGTTTTACATAGTATTATATAGTTTTGTTAGTTTTATATAGTTTATATAGTTTTATAAATTTCTATATAGTTTTATATGTTTTATATAGTTTTATATAGTATTATATAGTTTTATATAGTTTTGTATAGTTTTATAAGTTTTATATAGTTTTATATAGTTTTATATAGTTTTATATAGTTTTATATAGTTTTATATAGTTTTATATAGTTTTATATAGTTTTATATAGTTTTATATAGTTTTATATAGTTTTATATAGTTCTATAGAGTTTTATATAGTTTTGTTAGTTTTATATAGTTTTATATAGTTTTATATAGTTTTATCAGTTTTATATAGTTTTATATAGTTTTATATAGTTTTATATAGATTTATATAGTTTTATAGAGTTTTATAAAGTTTTATATAGCTTTATATAGTTTTGTTAGTTTTATATACTTTCATATAGTTTTATATAGTTTTATAGAGGTTTATATAGTTTTATATAGTTTAATATAGTTTTATATATTTTATATAGTTTTATAGAGTTTTATATAGTTTTATATAGTTTTGTTTGTTTTATATAGTTTTATATAGTTTTATATAGTTTTATATAGTTTTATTAGTTTTATATAGTTTTATATAATTTTATATAGTTTTATATAGTTTTATATAGTTTTATATAGTTTTATATAGTACTATATAGTTTTATTTAGTTCTATTAGTTTTATATAGTTTTATATAGTACTATATAGTTTTACATAGTTTTATTAGTTTTATATAGTTTTATATAATTTAATATAGTTTTACATAGTTTTATATAGTTTTATATAGTTTTATAAATTTCTATATAGTTTTATAAGTTTTATATAGTTTTATATAGTTTTATATAGTTTTATATAGTTTTATATAGTACTATATAGTTTTATATGGTTCTATTAGTTTTATATAGTTTTATATAGTTTTATATATAGTTTTATATAGTTTTATATAGTTTTGTTAGTTTTATATAGTTTCATATAGTTTGATATAGTTTCATATAGTATTATATAGTTTTATATAGTTTTATATAGTTTTATATAGTTTTATACAGTTTTATAAGTTTTATATAGTTTTATATAGTTCTATTAGTTTTATATAGTTTTATATAGTTTTATATATTTTTATATAGTTTTATATAGTTTTATATAGTTCTATAGAGTTTTATATAGTTTTGTTAGTTTTATGTAGTTTTATATAGTTTTATATAGTTTTATATAGTTTTATATAGTTTTATTAGATTTATATAGTTTTATATAGTTTTATATAGTTTTATATGGATTTATATAGTTTTATAGAGTTTTATAAAGTTTTATATAGCTTTATATAGTTTTGTTAGTTTTATATATTTTCATAGAGGTTTATATAGTTTTATATAGTTTTATATAGTTTTGTTAGTTTTATATAGTTTCATATAGTTTTATATAGTTTCATATAGTTTTATATAGTTTTATATAGTTTTATATAGTTTTATATAATTTTATACAGTTTTATAAGTTTTATATAGTTTTATATAGTTCTATTAGTTTTATATAGTTTTATACAGTTCTATATAGTTTTATATAGTTTTATATTGTTTTATGTAGTTTTATGTAGTTTTATATAGTTTTAAATAGTTTTATATAGTTTTATATAGTTTTATGTATTTTTATGTAGTTCTATAGCCTTTTATATAGTATTATATAGTTTTATATAGTTTTCTATAGTTTTATATAGTTTTATATAGTTTATATCGTTTTATAGAATTTTATATAATTTTATATAGTGTTATTAGTTTTATATAGTTTATATAGTTTTATAGAGTTTTATATAGTTTTATATAGTTTATATAGTTTTATAGAGTTTTATATAGTTTTATATAGTTTTGTTAGTTTTATATAGTTTTATATAGTTTTATATAGTTTTACATAGTTTTGTTAGTTCTATATAGTTTTATATAGTTTTATATAGTTTTATATAGTTTTATATAGTTTTTATATAGATTTGATAGTTTTATATAGTTTTATATAGTTTTATATAGTACTATATAGTTTTATATAGTTCCATTAGTTTTATATAGTTTTATACAGTTTTATATAGTTTTATATAGGTTTATTAGTTTTATATGGTTTTATATAGTTTTATATAGTTTTATTAGTTTTATATAGTTTTATATAGTTTTATATAGTTTTATATAGTTTTATATCGTTTTATATAGTTTTATATAGTTTTATATAGTTTTATATAGTTTTATATAGTTTTATATAGTTTTATATAGTTTTGTTAGTTTTACATAGTTTTATATAGTTTTGTTAGTTTAATATAGTTTCATATAGTTTTATGTAGTTTTATATAGTTTTAAATAGTTTTATATAGTTTTATATAGTTTTATATAGTTTTATATAGTTTTATATAGTTTTATATAGTTTTATATAGTTTTATATAGTTTTATATAGTTTTACATAGTATTATATAGTTTTGTTAGTTTTATATAGTTTATATAGTTTTATAAATTTCTATATAGTTTTATATGTTTTATATAGTTTTATATAGTATTATATAGTTTTATATAGTTTTGTATAGTTTTATAAGTTTTATATAGTTTTATATAGTTTTATATAGTTATATATAGTTTTATATAGTTTTATATAGTTTTATATAGTTTTATATAGTTTTATATAGTTTTATATAGTTTTATATAGTTTGATATATTTTTATATTTTTATATAGTTTTATATAGTTCTATAGAGTTTTATATAGTTTTGTTAGTTTTATATAGTTTTATATAGTTTTATATAGTTTTATATAGTTTTATATAGTTTTATATAGCTTTATTAGTTTTATATAGTTATATATAATTTTATATAGTTTTATATAGTTTTATATAGTTTTATATAGTTTTATATAGTTTTATACAGTTTTATAAGTTTTATATAGTTTTATATAGTTTTATATAGTTTAATATAGTCTAATATAGTTTTATATTGTTTTATATAGTTTTATATAGTTTTATATAGTTTTATATAGTTTTACGTAGTACAATATAGTTTCATTAGTTTTACATAGTTTTATACAGTTTTATATGGTTTTATATGGTTTTATATAGTTCTATAGAGTTTTATATAGTTTTGTTAGTTTTATATAGTTTTATACAGTTTTATATAGTTTTAAATAGTTTTATATAGTTTTATATAGTTTTATATAGTTTTATATAGTTTTATATAGTTGTATATAGTTTAATATAGTTTAATATAGTTTTATATTGTTTTATATAGTTTTATATAGTTTTATATAGTTCTATCTAGTTTTATATAGTTTTATATAGTTTTATATAGTTTTATATACTTTTATATAGTTTTACATAGTTTTATATAGTTTTATATAGTTTTATATAGTTTTATAAATTTCTATATAGATTTATAAGTTTTACATTGTTTTATATAGTTTCATATAGTTTTGTATAGTTTTATATAATTTTGTATAGTTTTATAAGTTTTATATAGTTTTATATACTTTTATATAGTTTTATATAGTTTTATATAGTTTTATATAGTTTTATATAGTTTTATATAGTTTTATATAGTTTTATATAGTTTTATATAGTTTTATATAGTTTTATATAGTTTTATATAGTTTTACATAGTACAATATAGTTTTATTAGTTTTATATAGTTTTATACAGTTTTATATAGTTTCATATGGTTTTATATAGTTCTATAGAGTTTTATATACTTTTGTTAGTTTTATATAGTTTTATATAGTTTTGTATAGTTTTATATAGTTTTATATAGTTTTATATAGTTTTATACAGTTTTATATAGTTTTATATAGTACAATATAGTTTTATATGGTTCTATTAGTTTTATATAGTTGTATATAGTTTTATATAGTTTTATATAGTTTTATATAGTTTTATATAGTTTTATATAGTTTTATATAGTTTTATATAGTTTTATATAGTTTTATAAATTTTTATATAGTTTTATAAGTTTTATATAGTTTTATATACTTTGATATAGTTTTATATAGTTTTATATAGTTTTGTATTGTTTTATAAGCTTTATATAGTTTTATATAGTTTTATATAGTTTTATATAGTTTTATATAGTTTTATATAGTTTTATATAGTTTTATATAGTTTTATATAGTTTTATATAGTTTTACATAGTACAATATAGTTTTATTAGTTTTATATAGTTTTATACAGTTTTATATAGTTTTATATGGTTTTATATAGTTCTATAGAGTTTTATATAGTTTTGTTAGTTTTATATAGTTTTACATAGTTTTATGTAGTTTTATATAGTTTTATATAGTTTTATATAGTTTTATACAGTTTTATATAGTTTTATATAGTTTTATATAGTTTTATATAGTTTTATATAGTTTTATATAGTTTTATATAGTTTTATATAGTTTTATTAATTTTATATAGTTTTATATAGTTTTATATAGTTTTACATAGTATTATATAGTTTTGTTAGTTTTATATAGTTTATATAGTTTTATAGAGTTTTATATAGTTTTATATAGTACAATATAGTTTTATATGGTTCTATTAGTTTTATGTAGTTTTATATAGTTTTATATAGTTTTATATAGTTTTATATAGTTTTATATAGTATTATATAGTTTTATATAGATTTATAAATTTTTATATAGTTTTAATAAGTTTTATATAGTTTTATATAGTTTCATATAGTTTTATATAGTTTTATATAGTTTTGTATTGTTTTATAAGTTTTATATAGTTTTATATAGTTTCATACAGTTATATATAGTTTTATATAGTTTTATATAGTTTTATATAGTTTTATATAGTTTTATATAGTTTTATATAGTTTTGTATAGTTTTATATAGTTTTATATAGTTTTATATAGTTTTATATAGTTTTACATAGTACAATATAGTTTTATTAGTTTTATATAGTTTTATACAGTTTTATATAGTTTTATATGGTTTTATATAGTTCTATAGAGTTTTATATAGTTTTGTTAGTTTTATATAGTTTTATATAGTTTTATATAGTTTTATATAGTTTTATATAGTTTTATATAGTTTTATACAGTTTTATATAGTTTTATATAGTTTTATATAGTTTTATATAGTTTTATATAGTTTTATATAGTTTTATATAGTTTTATTAATTTTATATAGTTTTATATAGTTTTATATAGTTTTACATAGTATTATATAGTTTTGTTAGTTTTATATAGTTTATATAGTTTTATAGAGTTTTATATAGTTTTATATAGTACAATATAGTTTTATATGGTTCTATTAGTTTTATATAGTTTTATATAGTTTTATATAGTTTTATATAGCTTTATATAGTTTTATATAGTTTTATAAATTTTTATATAGTTTTATAAGTTTTATATAGTTTTATATAGTTTCATATAGTTTTATATAGTTTTATATAGTTTTGTATTGTTTTATAAGTTTTATATAGTTTTATATAGTTTTATATAATTTTATAAGTTTTATATAGTTTTATATAGTTTCATACAGTTTTATATAGTTTTATATAGTTTTATATAGTTTTATATAGTTTTATATATTTTTATATAGTTTTATATAGTTTTATATAGTTTTATATAGTTCTATAGAGTTTTATATAGTTTTGTTAGTTTTATATAGTTTTATATAGTTTTATATAGTTTTATTAGTTTTATATAGTTTTATATAGTTTTATATAGTTTTATATGGATTTATATAGTTTTATAGAGTTTTATAAAGTTTTATATAGCTTTATATAGTTTTGTTAGTTTTATATATTTTCATATAGTTTTATATAGTTTTATAGAGGTTTATATAGTTTTATATGATTTTATATGGATTTAGATAGTTTTATATAGTTTTATATAGTTTTATATAGTTTTATACAGTTTTATAAGTTTTATATAGTTTTATATAGTTTTATATAGTTTTATATAGTTTAATATAGTTTTATATAGTTTTACATAGTACAATATAGTTTTATTAGTTTTATATAGTTTTATACAGTTTTATATAGTTTTATATGGTTTTATATAGTTCTATAGAGTTTTATATAGTTTTGTTAGTTTTATATAGTTTTATACAGTTTTATATAGTTTTATATGGTTTTATATAGTTCTATAGA
This sequence comes from Nomia melanderi, assembly GCF_051020985.1. Classification (NCBI taxonomy): domain Eukaryota; kingdom Metazoa; phylum Arthropoda; class Insecta; order Hymenoptera; family Halictidae; genus Nomia; species Nomia melanderi. Next base: position 6,905 of record NW_027475630.1, on the reverse strand, counting down.
GTTTTATATAGTTTTATATAGTTTTATATAGTTTTATATAGTTTTATATAGTTTTATATAGTTTTATATAGTTTTATATAGTTTTATATAGTTTTATATAGTTTTATATAGTTCTATAGAGTTTTATATAGTTTTGTTAGTTTTATATAGTTTTATATAGTTTTATATAGTTTTACCAGTTTTATATAGTTTTATATAGTTTTATATAGTTTTATATAGATTTATATAGTTTTATAGAGTTTTATAAAGTTTTATATAGCTTTATATAGTTTTGTTAGTTTTATATACTTTCATATAGTTTTATATAGTTTTATAGAGGTTTATATAGTTTTATATAGTTTAATATAGTTTTATATATTTTATATAGTTTTATAGAGTTTTATATAGTTTTATATAGTTTTGTTTGTTTTATATAGTTTTATATAGTTTTAAATAGTTTTATATAGTTTTATTAGTTTTATATAGTTTTATATAATTTTATATAGTTTTATATAGTTTTATATAGTTTTATATAGTTTTATATAGTACTATATAGTTTTATTTAGTTCTATTAGTTTTATATAGTTTTATATAGTACTATATAGTTTTACATAGTTTTATTAGTTTTATATAGTTTTATATAATTTAATATAGTTTTACATAGTTTTATATAGTTTTATATAGTTTTTTAAATTTCTATATAGTTTTATAAGTTTTATATAGTTTTATATAGTTTTATATAGTTTTATATAGTTTTATATAGTACTATATTGTTTTATATGGTTCTATTAGTTTTATATAGTTTTATATAGTTTTATATAGTTTTATATAGTTTCATATAGTTTTGTTAGTTTTATATAGTTTCATATAGTATTATATAGTTTTATATAGTTTTATATAGTTTTGTTAGTTTTATACAGTTTTATATAGTTTTATATAGTTTTACATAGTTTTGTTAGCTCTATATAGTTTTATATAGTTTTATATAGTTTTATATAGTTTTATATAGTTTTATATAGATTTGATAGTTTTATATAGTTTTATATAGTTTTATATAGTACTATATAGTTTTATATAGTTCCATTAGTTTTATATAGTTTTATACAGTTTTATATAGTTTTATATAGGTTTATTAGTTTTATATGGTTTTATATAGTTTTATATAGTTTTATTAGTTTTATATAGTTTTATATAGTTTTATATAGTTTTATATAGTTTTATATCGTTTTATATAGTTTTATATAGTTTTATATAGTTTTATATAGTTTTATATAGTTTTATATAGTTTTGTTAGTTGTACATAGTTTTATATAGTTTTGTTAGTTTAATATAGTTTCATATAGTTTTATGTAGTTTTATATAGTTTTAAATAGTTTTATATAGTTTTATATAGTTTTATATAGTTTTATATAGTTTTATATAGTTTTATATAGTTTTATATAGTTTTATATAGTTTTATATAGTTTTATATAGTTTTACATAGTATTATATAGTTTTGTTAGTTTTATATAGTTTATATAGTTTTATAAATTTCTATATAGTTTTATATGTTTTATATAGTTTTATATAGTATTATATAGTTTTATATAGTTTTGTATAGTTTTATAAGTTTTATATAGTTTTATATAGTTATATATAGTTTTATATAGTTTTATATAGTTTTATATAGTTTTATATAGTTTTATATAGTTTTATATAGTTTTATATAGTTTGATATATTTTTATATTTTTATATAGTTTTATATAGTTCTATAGAGTTTTATATTGTTTTGTTAGTTTTATATAGTTTTATATAGTTTTATATAGTTTTATATAGTTTTATATAGTTTTATATAGCTTTATTAGTTTTATATAGTTATATATAATTTTATATAGTTTTATATAGTTTTATATAGTTTTATATAGTTTTATATAGTTTTATACAGTTTTATAAGTTTTATATAGTTTTATATAGTTTTATATAGTTTAATATAGTCTAATATAGTTTTATATTGTTTTATATAGTTTTATATAGTTTTATATAGTTTTATATAGTTTTACGTAGTACAATATAGTTTCATTAGTTTTACATAGTTTTATACAGTTTTATATGGTTTTATATGGTTTTATATAGTTCTATAGAGTTTTATATAGTTTTGTTAGTTTTATATAGTTTTATACAGTTTTATATAGTTTTAAATAGTTTTATATAGTTTTATATAGTTTTATATAGTTTTATATAGTTTTATATAGTTGTATATAGTTTAATATAGTTTAATATAGTTTTATATTGTTTTATATAGTTTTATATAGTTTTATATAGTTCTATCTAGTTTTATATAGTTTTATATAGTTTTATATAGTTTTATATACTTTTATATAGTTTTACATAGTTTTATATAGTTTTATATAGTTTTATATAGTTTTATAAATTTCTATATAGATTTATAAGTTTTACATTGTTTTATATAGTTTCATATAGTTTTGTATAGTTTTATATAATTTTGTATAGTTTTATAAGTTTTATATAGTTTTATATACTTTTATATAGTTTTATATAGTTTTTATATAGTTTTATATAGTTTTATATAGTTTTATATAGTTTTATATAGTTTTATATAGTTTTATATAGTTTTATATAGTTTTATATAGTTTTATATAGTTTTACATAGTACAATATAGTTTTATTAGTTTTATATAGTTTTATACAGTTTTATATAGTTTTATATGGTTTTATATAGTTCTATAGAGTTTTATATACTTTTGTTAGTTTTATATAGTTTTATATAGTTTTATATAGTTTTATATAGTTTTATATAGTTTTATATAGTTTTATACAGTTTTATATAGTTTTATATAGTTTTATATAGTTTTATATAGTTTTATATAGTTTTATATAGTTTTATATAGTTTTATTAATTTTATATAGTTTTATATAGTTTTATATAGTTTTACATAGTATTATATAGTTTTGTTAGTTTTATATAGTTTATATAGTTTTATAGAGTTTTATATAGTTTTATATAGTACAATATAGTTTTATATGGTTCTATTAGTTTTATATAGTTGTATATAGTTTTATATAGTTTTATATAGTTTTATATAGTTTTATATAGTTTTATATAGTTTTATATAGTTTTATAAATTTTTATATAGTTTTATAAGTTTTATATAGTTTTATATAGTTTGATATAGTTTTATATAGTTTTATATAGTTTTGTATTGTTTTATAAGCTTTATATAGTTTTATATAGTTTTATATAGTTTTATATAGTTTTATATAGTTTTATATAGTTTTATATAGTTTTATATAGTTTAATATAGTTTTATATAGTTTTACATAGTACAATATAGTTTTATTAGTTTTATATAGTTTTATACAGTTTTATATAGTTTTATATGGTTTTATATAGTTCTATAGAGTTTTATATAGTTTTGTTAGTTTTATATAGTTTTACATAGTTTTATGTAGTTTTATATAGTTTTATATAGTTTTATATAGTTTTATACAGTTTTATATAGTTTTATATAGTTTTATATAGTTTTATATAGTTTTATATAGTTTTATATAGTTTTATATAGTTTTATATAGTTTTATTAATTTTATATAGTTTTATATAGTTTTATATAGTTTTACATAGTATTATATAGTTTTGTTAGTTTTATATAGTTTATATAGTTTTATAGAGTTTTATATAGTTTTATATAGTACAATATAGTTTTATATGGTTCTATTAGTTTTATGTAGTTTTATATAGTTTTATATAGTTTTATATAGTTTTATATAGTTTTATATAGTATTATATAGTTTTATATAGATTTATAAATTTTTATATAGTTTTATAAGTTTTATATAGTTTTATATAGTTTCATATAGTTTTATATAGTTTTATATAGTTTTGTATTGTTTTATAAGTTTTATATAGTTTTATATAGTTTCATACAGTTATATATAGTTTTATATAGTTTTATATAGTTTTATATAGTTTTATATAGTTTTATATAGTTTTATATAGTTTTATATAGTTTTATATAGTTTTATATAGTTTTATATAGTTTTATATAGTTTTACATAGTACAATATAGTTTTATTAGTTTTATATAGTTTTATACAGTTTTATATAGTTTTATATGGTTTTATATAGTTCTATAGAGTTTTATATAGTTTTGTTAGTTTTATATAGTTTTATATAGTTTTATATAGTTTTATATAGTTTTATATAGTTTTATATAGTTTTATATAGTTTTATACAGTTTTATATAGTTTTATATAGTTTTATATAGTTTTATATAGTTTTATATAGTTTTATATAGTTTTATATAGTTTTATTAATTTTATATAGTTTTATATAGTTTTATATAGTTTTACATAGTATTATATAGTTTTGTTAGTTTTATATAGTTTATATAGTTTTATAGAGTTTTATATAGTTTTATATAGTACAATATAGTTTTATATGGTTCTATTAGTTTTATATAGTTGTATATAGTTTTATATAGTTTTATATAGTTTTATATAGTTTTATATAGTTTTATATAGTTTTATATAGTTTTATAAATTTTTATATAGTTTTATAAGTTTTATATAGTTTTATATAGTTTGATATAGTTTTATATAGTTTTATATAGTTTTGTATTGTTTTATAAGCTTTATATAGTTTTATATAGTTTTATATAGTTTTATATAGTTTTATATAGTTTTATATAGTTTTATATAGTTTTATATAGTTTAATATAGTTTTATATAGTTTTACATAGTACAATATAGTTTTATTAGTTTTATATAGTTTTATACAGTTTTATATAGTTTTATATGGTTTTATATAGTTCTATAGAGTTTTATATAGTTTTGTTAGTTTTATATAGTTTTACATAGTTTTATGTAGTTTTATATAGTTTTATATAGTTTTATATAGTTTTATACAGTTTTATATAGTTTTATATAGTTTTATATAGTTTTATATAGTTTTATATAGTTTTATATAGTTTTATATAGTTTTATATAGTTTTATTAATTTTATATAGTTTTATATAGTTTTATATAGTTTTACATAGTATTATATAGTTTTGTTAGTTTTATATAGTTTATATAGTTTTATAGAGTTTTATATAGTTTTATATAGTACAATATAGTTTTATATGGTTCTATTAGTTTTATGTAGTTTTATATAGTTTTATATAGTTTTATATAGTTTTATATAGTTTTATATAGTATTATATAGTTTTATATAGATTTATAAATTTTTATATAGTTTTATAAGTTTTATATAGTTTTATATAGTTTCATATAGTTTTATATAGTTTTATATAGTTTTGTATTGTTTTATAAGTTTTATATAGTTTTATATAGTTTCATACAGTTATATATAGTTTTTATATAGTTTTATATAGTTTTATATAGTTTTATATAGTTTTATATAGTTTTATATAGTTTTATATAGTTTTATATAGTTTTATATAGTTTTATATAGTTTTATATAGTTTTACATAGTACAATATAGTTTTATTAGTTTTATATAGTTTTATACAGTTTTATATAGTTTTATATGGTTTTATATAGTTCTATAGAGTTTTATATAGTTTTGTTAGTTTTATATAGTTTTATATAGTTTTATATAGTTTTATATAGTTTTATATAGTTTTATATAGTTTTATACAGTTTTATATAGTTTTATATAGTTTTATATAGTTTTATATAGTTTTATATAGTTTTATATAGTTTTATATAGTTTTATTAATTTTATATAGTTTTATATAGTTTTATATAGTTTTACATAGTATTATATAGTTTTGTTAGTTTTATATAGTTTATATAGTTTTATAGAGTTTTATATAGTTTTATATAGTACAATATAGTTTTATATGGTTCTATTAGTTTTATATAGTTTTATATAGTTTTATATAGTTTTATATAGCTTTATATAGTTTTATATAGTTTTATAAATTTTTATATAGTTTTATAAGTTTTATATAGTTTTATATAGTTTCATATAGTTTTATATAGTTTTATATAGTTTTGTATTGTTTTATAAGTTTTATATAGTTTTATATAGTTTCATACAGTTATATATAGTTTTATATAGTTTTATATAGTTTTATATAGTTTTATATAGTTTTATATAGTTTTATATAGTTTTATATAATTTTATAAGTTTTATATAGTTTTATATAGTTTCATACAGTTTTATATAGTTTTATATAGTTTTATATAGTTTTATATAGTTTTATATAGTTTTATATATTTTTATATAGTTTTATATAGTTTTATATAGTTTTATATAGTTCTATAGAGTTTTATATAGTTTTGTTAGTTTTATATAGTTTTATATAGTTTTATATAGTTTTATTAGTTTTATATAGTTTTATATAGTTTTATATAGTTTTATATGGATTTATATAGTTTTATAGAGTTTTATAAAGTTTTATATAGCTTTATATAGTTTTGTTAGTTTTATATATTTTCATATAGTTTTATATAGTTTTATAGAGGTTTATATAGTTTTATATGATTTTATATGGATTTAGATAGTTTTATATAGTTTTATATAGTTTTATATAGTTTTATACAGTTTTATAAGTTTTATATAGTTTTATATAGTTTTATATAGTTTTATATAGTTTAATATAGTTTTATATAGTTTTACATAGTACAATATAGTTTTATTAGTTTTATATAGTTTTATACAGTTTTATATAGTTTTATATGGTTTTATATAGTTCTATAGAGTTTTATATAGTTTTGTTAGTTTTATATAGTTTTATACAGTTTTATATAGTTTTATATGGTTTTATATAGTTCTATAGAGTTTTATATAGTTTTGTTAGTTTTGTATAGTGTTAAATAGTTTTATATAGTTTTATATAGTTTTACATAGTTTTATATAGTTTTATATAGTTTTGTTAGTTTTATATAGTTTCATATAGTTTTATATAGTTTCATATTGTTT
>NW_027475629.1:27500-35000 GCF_051020985.1 Nomia melanderi | reverse complement strand
AAGAGGAAAAGAAGACACGACAAACACACACCATGGGGCGACCGACGCGTTCGTTTCAACGCTTTCGCACAAAGTCGGCGGCGGTTATATATTTATATCATTATATTCCGGGGACGGGACGCGACGTTCGAAAGCCTCGCCAAAGAGGAGCTCCTGCCTCTTCCTCTCTCTTTTCTACGAGAAAAGATAAACGTATTTTACGGGGATACGGAAACGTTACCACGTGGTGTCACACACGATCGTCCGTCTCTTCTCTATAGCAGAAACCGATAAAAATACACCTCCCGAAAGAGAGTATATGGTGATTCTTTTTATATATATATATATTTCGAAATACAACTGAACGTGGCGGAAGCGCACGGTGGTGGTCCAGCGAGGACACGCGACGACGGGGAATAAGAACTATTCGACCCGTTACGAATACGCATGCTCGTCCCGCACGATTTTAACACACACCGTGTTTTTCTCCAGTCGTCAAAGCGTTCGTGCGTCGAATTCGAAAAATAAAAAAAAAAGAAAAACACCTTTTCTCTCTCTCGGGGTAAAAGAGTCGATGTGTATTGTGTATAAAGGTTCTGCGAGAAGTCTCGTTTTGACGTGTGTTCCGCCGATAACGACGATCCTCCGAAACGGGGATACAGAAACGTTACACCTCACAACACGATCTCCGTCTCTTCTCTATAGCAGAAACCGATAAAAATACACCTCCCGAAAGAGAGTATATGGTGATTCTTTTTATATATATATATTTCGAAATTCAACTGAACGTGGCGGAAGCGCACGGTGGTGGTCCAGCGAGGACACGCGACGACGGGGAATAAGAACTATTCGACCCGTTACGAATACGCATGCTCGTCCCGCACGATTTTAACACACACCGTGTTTTTCTCCAGTCGTCAAAGCGTTCGTGCGTCGAATTCGAAAAATAAAAAAAAGAAATACACCTTTTCTCTCTCTCTCGGGGTAAAAAGAGTCGATGTGTATTGTGTATAAAGGTTCTGCTGCGAGAAGTCTCGTTTTGCCGTGTGTTTCGGTAACGACGATCCTCCGAAACGTACATCTCATTCGTAAGAGAGGAAGAAAACAATCTCCCTGGGGCCAGTCGGTAATATACCGACATACGACGTGTCGTGCACATCCGTCTCACGCACGGTATACAAAATATGAATAAAACGTGTGTAGTCTCTCTCTCTCTCGACTTCTTAATATTTTCTTTCACCTCTGACGCATCATTTCAGGTGACGTCGGGAGCGCGGGAAAAAAAATTTTTCTAAACACACGAAACCGTTCATCTCACGAACAGCCGAAAAAGTTGTCGCTCAGATCCATATCGCAGTGGAGCGGTATCCGCGGGCGGTCGTAATTGAACGACGCACGACGCCGCGAACACTCACGCGAGTCCATACAAACGATTCCGATCGTTTTGCAACAACTAGAACGTACACTGTCCGTGAAATTCACAGAATTTTCGCGTGTCCGCGACAAACGCCGACGAGACACCCATCGTTCGCTCGTACGTAGCATCCTTCTCTTAACCCGACTCAGAAACGTTCTTTGCGCCCTTCGGTAAAAAAACGTTCGATCCGAAGAGGTGAACGACGGCGGGGATTTGACAGAGCTACGCAAGCAGTGTATGGTACGTAAACGACCCTCAGCCAGGCGTGGTCCAGGAATTGTATCCGTGGACCGCAATGTGCGTTCGAAATGTCGATGTTCATGTGTCCTGCAGTTCACACGTTGACGCGCAATTAGCTGCGTTCTTCATCGACCCACGAGCCAAGTGATCCACCGTTCAGGGTAATCGTATAAATTTTATATTTCACATATATAATTTTATTCTCATTTGTTCGACCTAATATCTCTCTTCTTTCAAAGAGAAGATAAAAGTTGATACCTGAATCTCCGACCAGCGCGCGAAGGAGATTCAGGCGTCGCCTTGGAGACGACACCGAAGCCTTTCGAGACGAAAAACGTTCAAGTAATATGTATATATTTCTCGACGTTCCGGGCGTATAGTGCATTCAAAAACCCGCGAAAGACGCAGAAGACTCGCACGCGTGGAAACGACGGGGATATATTTTGTATCCTACCCGATACTGAATCCATCGCGTGCAGTCGACCCTCGCGTTCTTCCGATCAGACGCATCTATTGTTGCGCGCATGTTTTCGCGTCGCATCGCGCGAAACGTTGCACGAATCGTACCGATCGATCGATTGAAAGCAAATAATGAAAAAAGACTTCACAGCTGGCTCTTTGCCGGTCATTCGTCCCATGTTATCTCTTGCCGCGAAATTGGCGCGCAAGAGTTGGGTGTCAGACGCGCGGCTTTAAAACGAGCTTCACGGCCGGTCCCTTCGTTACCGCTTTCGTTCTTTCTCTCGGAACGACCATGAACGAACACGACGAGCGACGCTACGGCATACACACGTCCACGGATTCGATTAAAAAAACAGACTTCACAGCTGGCTCTTTGCCGGTCATTCGTCCCATATTATCTCTTGCCGCGAAATTGGCGCGCAAGAGTTGGGTGTCAGACGCACGGCTTTAAAACGAGCTTCACGGCCGGTCCTCTCAATTCCGTGTACGGTACACGCAAGATGCGGGTTCCACTTCCAGACTACCCGGTCCCTTCTCTCTACGAGAATCGATAGTAGAAGAACGGCTCGAAAACGCGTCTCAGAGACTAGGGGAAAAGAAGCGGTATGCGAGCGAAACGAAAACGCATTATGGAAACGTCGCGAAACAATGTTCGACGGTTGCTCGGTTCCAATCGTGCGGCCGTTTCAATTTCTCGTGCGCTTCACCGTCCCTCCGTAACTCTGGCCGATCGCGTATACCGAAGAGCCGACACGCGCAAAAACCACAGGCATTGTATACTGTATATATATATGTTACAGTCACAGCCTTCGCGCGTTTTACTCTCCGACGCGGGGTTTCCACGACGAAAGAGAGACAGTTTCGTGGCGGGTGACTCGGCCGAATCGCTACGACGGGTATTTCTATTATAGAACGAATCATCGCCACCCTTTACCAGTGCCCGACGAAGGAATCACAAGGTCATCTGGAGTTTACAATGCCAGCGACGGTAATTCCAACGAAGACCCGATAAGTCAACTCATCGTTCTATTTCTCCCCGTACAGAAAAGCGAATCGACGCTAACGCACCTCGCGCAAGCACGAACGTTCTCTTCGCGTGGATCATCCCATCGTCGAAAGATGTAAAGACGCATTGGAGATCGTGGTCTCTGGCGGGCTCATTGCACGCCCCACTGCATATCTTTCCTCGAATCGAGAATGATTCGTCCACTAAGGCTGCGAAACTACGCGTCGAGGAAACTAGGGGAAAGAAGCGGGATGCGAGCGAAACGACAATACATTATGGAAACGTCGCGAAACAATGTTCGGCGGTTGCTCGTTTCCTCCTGCGGACGTTTCATTGCTCGGGCGCTTCACGTCCCTCCGTAACCTTCGCGCGATCGCGTGCCCCGGAGAGCCGGCAACCGGTGAACCACAGGCGTATAAACTATAGTCTTCTATAGCAAGCCTTCGGCGGTTACTCTCCGACGCGGGGATTCCACGACGAGAGAGAATTTCGTGGCGGGTGACATCGGTCGAAACGCTACGACGGGTATTTCTATTATAGAACGAATCATCGCCACCCTTTACCAGTGCCCGACGAAGGAATCACAAGGTCATCTGGAGTTTACAATGCCAGCGACGGTAATTCCAACGAAGACCCGATAAGTCAACTCATCGTTCTATTTCTCCCCGTACAGACAAGCGAATCAACGCTATCGCACCTCACGCATGCACGAACGTTCTCTTCGCGTGAATCGTCCCATCGTCGAAAGATATAGCCGCTTGGAGATCGTGGCCCATCAAGTTCTTCCGTAACTCCTGCGCGATCGCGTACCCCGGAGAGCAGGCAACCGGTGAACCACAGGCGTATAAACTATAGTCTTCTATAGCAAGCCTTCGCGTTTACTCTACGACGCGGGGATTCCACGACGAGAGAGATTTTCGTGGCGGGTGACACGGCCGAATCGCTACGACGGGTATTTCTATTATAGAACGAATCATCGCCACCCTTTACCAGTGCCCGACGAAGGAATCACAAGGTCATCTGGAGTTTACAATGCCAGCGACGGTAATTCCAACGAAGACCCGATAAGTCAACTCATCGTTCTATTTCTCCCCGTACAGAAAAGCGAATCGGCGCTATCGCACCTCACGCAAGCAGGAATGATCTCTTCGCGTGGATCGTCCCATCGTCGAAAGATGTAAGACGTACAGAAATCGTGGTCCATCACGATTATTCGTAACTCTCCGAGTCGCGTATCTGAGAGTAGGACAAACGGAGAACCACAGGCATAAATAATACTATATGTTTCTTATATAGTTAGCCTTCGCGTTTTACTCTCCGACATGGGGATTCCACGACGAGAGAGAGTTTCGTGGCGGGTGTCTCGGCCGAATCGCTACGACGGGTATTTCTATTATAGAACGAATCATCGCCACCCTTTACCAGTGCCCGACGAAGGAATCACAAGGTCATCTGGAGTTTACAATGCCAGCGACGGTAATTCCAACGAAGACCCGATAAGTCAACTCATCGTTCTATTTCTCCCCGTACAGAAAAGCGAATCGACGCTATCGCACCTCGCGCGAGCACGTAACTACTCTTCGCGTGGATCGTCCCATCGTCGAAAGATGTAAGACGCACGGAAATCGTGGCCCATCAACGTTTTTTTGTAACTCTGCCGATCGCGTATCACAGAGCCGAGACGCACATACCACAGGCGTATAATACCGTTTTCTTTCGTATGGTAAGCCTTCGCGTTTACTCTTCGGCGCGGGGTTTCCACGTCGAGAGAGACATTCGTGGCGGGTGACATCGGTCGAAACGCTACGACGGGTATTACTATTATAGAACGAATCATCGCCACCCTTTACCAGTGCCCGACGAAGGAATCACAAGGTCATCTGGAGTTTACAATGCCAGCGACGGTAATTCCAACGAAGACCCGATAAGTCAACTCAACGTTCTATTTCTCCCCGTACAGAAAAGCGAATCGACGCTGTTGCACCTCACGCAAGCACGAACGTTCTCTTCGCGTGGATCGTCCCATCGTCGAAAGATGTAAGACGCACGGAAATCGTGGCACATCACGTGTTTTCGGAACTCTGTCGACCGCGTATCTCAGAGACGACGCGCGCGAACCACTGGCATATACTATTATATATCGCGTTTTACCCTCCGACGCGGGGATTCCACGACGAGAGAGAGTTTCGTGAGCGGGTTGACTCGGAAGAAACGCTACGACGGGTATTTCTATTATAGAACGCATCATCGCCACCCTTTACCAGTGCCCGACGAAGGAATCACAAGGTCATCTGGAGTTTACAATGCCAGCGACGGTAATTCCAACGAAGACCCGATAAGTCAACTCAACGTTCTATTTCTCCCCGTACAGAAAAGCGAATCGACGCAATCGCACCATACGCGTGCACGTAAACAACTCTTCGCGTGGATCGTCCCATCGTCGAGAGACGTAAGTTTTCATAGTATGAATTCGCGTTTTACTCTCCGACGCGGGGATTCCACGACGAGAGAGAGTTTCGTGAGCGGGTTGACTCGGAAGAAACGCTACGACGGGTATTTCTATTATAGAACGCATCATCGCCACCCTTTACCAGTGCCCGACGAAGGAATCACAAGGTCATCTGGAGTTTACAATGCCAGCGACGGTAATTCCAACGAAGACCCGATAAGTCAACTCAACGTTCTATTTCTCCCCGTACAGAAAAGCGAATCGACGCAATCGCACCATACGCGTGCACGTAAACAACTCTTCGCGTGGATCGTCCCATCGTCGAGAGACGTAAGTTTTCATAGTATGAATTCGCGTTTTACTCTCCGACGCGGGGATTCCACGACGAGAGAGAGTTTCGTGAGCGGGTTGACTCGGAAGAAACGCTACGACGGGTATTTCTATTATAGAACGCATCATCGCCACCCTTTACCAGTGCCCGACGAAGGAATCACAAGGTCATCTGGAGTTTACAATGCCAGCGACGGTAATTCCAACGAAGACCCGATAAGTCAACTCAACGTTCTATTACTCCCCGTACAGAAAAGCGAATCGACGCAATCGCACCATACGCGTGCACGTAACAACTCTTCGCGTGGATCGTCCCATCGTCGAGAGACGTAAGTTTCATAGTAAGCCTTCGGCGTTTTACTCTCCGACGCGGGGATTCCACGACGAGAGAGAGAGTTTCGTGAGCGGGTTGACTCGGAAGAAACGCTACGACGGGTATTTCTATTATAGAACGCATCATCGCCACCCTTTACCAGTGCCCGACGAAGGAATCACAAGGTCATCTGGAGTTTACAATGCCAGCGACGGTAATTCCAACGAAGACCCGATAAGTCAACTCAACGTTCTATTTCTCCCCGTACAGAAAAGCGAATCGACGCAATCGCACCATACGCGTACACGTAAACAACTCTTCGCGTGGATCGTCCCATCGTCGAGAGACGTAAGTTTTCATAGTATGAATTCGCGTTTTACTCTCCGACGCGGGGATTCCACGACGAGAGAGAGTTTCGTGAGCGGGTTGACTCCGAAGAAACGCTACGACGGGTATTTCTATTATAGAACGCATCATCGCCACCCTTTACCAGTGCCCGACGAAGGAATCACAAGGTCATCTGGAGTTTACAATGCCAGCGACGGTAATTCCAACGAAGACCCGATAAGTCAACTCAACGTTCTATTTCTCCCCGTACAGAAAAGCGAATCGACGCAATCGCACCATACGCGTGCACGTAAACAACTCTTCGCGTGGATCGTCCCATCGTCGAGAGACGTAAGTTTTCATAGTATGAATTCGCGTTTTACTCTCCGACGCGGGGATTCCACGACGAGAGAGAGTTTCGTGAGCGGGTTGACTCGGAAGAAACGCTACGACGGGTATTTCTATTATAGAACGCATCATCGCCACCCTTTACCAGTGCCCGACGAAGGAATCACAAGGTCATCTGGAGTTTACAATGCCAGCGACGGTAATTCCAACGAAGACCCGATAAGTCAACTCAACGTTCTATTACTCCCCGTACAGAAAAGCGAATCGACGCAATCGCACCATACGCGTGCACGTAACAACTCTTCGCGTGGATCGTCCCATCGTCGAGAGACGTAAGTTTCCATACTATGAATTCGCGTTTTACTCTCCGACGCGGGGATTCCACGACGAGAGAGTGTTTCGTGAGCGGGTTGACTCGGAAGAAACGCTACGACGGGTATTTCTATTATAGAACGCATCATCGCCACCCTTTACCAGTGCCCGACGAAGGAATCACAAGGTCATCTGGAGTTTACAATGCCAGCGACGGTAATTCCAACGAAGACCCGATAAGTCAACTCAACGTTCTATTGCTCCCCGTACAGAAAAGCGAATCGACGCAATCGCACCATACGCGTGCACGTAACAAC
>NW_027475629.1:20000-22500 GCF_051020985.1 Nomia melanderi | reverse complement strand
CTAAGTCCCACGGTCGACACCAACTTTTTTAATAAGCGTTTTAAAATTATTTCAATGTTTAATCCATGCGTAAACATGAAGTTTATTAACGTTTTTAACATTAAAAAAAATTACAAAAATTTATTTTTCGGAAAAAATGGAAAAAACCGATTCGTCGGAGCGAGGTGTCCTGCCCGTGCGGTAATTCCAGCAGGCGAATCGGACTTCCCGAAATTTTTCTAAGTCCCACGGTCGACACCAACTTTTTTAATAAGCGTTTTAAAATTATTTCAATGTTTAATCCATGCGTAAACATGAAGTTTATTAACGTTTTTAACATTAAAAAAAATTACAAAAATTTATTTTTCGGAAAAAAAGGAAAAAACCGATTCGGCGGAGCGAGGTGTCCAGCCCGTGCGGTAATTCCAGCAGGCGAATCGGACTTCCCGAAATTTTTCTAAGTCCCACGGTCGACACCAACTTTTTTAATAAGTGTTTTAAAATTATTTCAATGTTTAATCCATGCGTAAACATGAAGTTTATTAACGTTTTTAACATTAAAAAAAATTACAAAAATTTATTTTTCGGAAAAAATGGAAAAAACCGATTCGTCGGAGCGAGGTGTCCTGCCCGTGCGGTAATTCCAGCAGGCGAATCGGACTTCCCGAAATTTTTCTAAGTCCCACGGTCGACACCAACTTTTTTAATAAGCGTTTTAAAATTATTTCAATGTTTAATCCATGCGTAAACATGAAGTTTATTAACGTTTTTAACATTAAAAAAAATTACAAAAATTTATTTTTCGGAAAAAAAGGAAAAAACCGATTCGGCGGAGCGAGGTGTCCAGCCCGTGCGGTAATTCCAGCAGGCGAATCGGACTTCCCGAAATTTTTCTAAGTCCCACGGTCGACACCAACTTTTTTAATAAGTGTTTTAAAATTATTTCAATGTTTAATCCATGCGTAAACATGAAGTTTATTAACGTTTTTAACATTAAAAAAAATTACAAAAATTTATTTTTCGGAAAAAATGGAAAAAACCGATTCGTCGGAGCGAGGTGTCCTGCCCGTGCGGTAATTCCAGCAGGCGAATCGGACTTCCCGAAATTTTTCTAAGTCCCACGGTCGACACCAACTTTTTTAATAAGCGTTTTAAAATTATTTCAATGTTTAATCCATGCGTAAACATGATGTTTATTAACGTTTTCAACGTTAAAAAAAATTACAAAAATTTATTTTTCAAGAAAAATGGAAAATACCGATTCGGCGGAGCGAGGTGTCCAGCCCGTGCGGTAATTCCAGCAGGCGAATCGGACTTCCCGAAATTTTTCTAAGTCCCACGGTCGACACCAACTTTTTTAATAAGTGTTTTAAAATTATTTCAATGTTTAATCCATGCGTAAACATGACGTTTATTAACGTTTTTGACATTAAAAAAAATTACAAAAATTTATTTTTCAAAAAAAATGGAAAAAACCGATTCGTCGGAGCGAGGTGTCCAGCCCGTGCGGTAATTCCAGCAGGCGAATCGGACTTCCCGAAATTTTTCTAAGTCCCACGGTCGACACCAACTTTTTTAATAAGCGTTTTAAAATTATTTCAATGTTTAATCCATGCGTAAACATGATGTTTATTAACGTTTTCAACGTTAAAAAAAATTACAAAAATTTATTTTTCAAAAAAAATGGAAAAAACCGATTCGTCGGAGCGAGGTGTCCTGCCCGTGCGGTAATTCCAGCAGGCGAATCGGACTTCCCGAAATTTTTCTAAGTCCCACGGTCGACACCAACTTTTTTAATAAGTGTTTTAAAATTATTTCAATGTTTAATCCATGCGTAAACATGACGTTTATTAACGTTTTTGACATTAAAAAAAATTACAAAAATTTATTTTTCAAAAAAAATGGAAAAAACCGATTCGTCGGAGCGAGGTGTCCAGCCCGTGCGGTAATGCCAGCAGGCGATCCGGGGTACTCGAAATTTTTCTAAGTCCCGACGGTCAAGAGTAAACTTTTTCATCGCATATTTCAAAATTTTTTCAATGTTTAATCTACGCATAAAAACGCAGTTTATCGCAGTTTTTAACGTTGAGAAAATTGACAAAAATTTTTTTTTCACTGAAAATGGAAAAAATGTATCGGTCGATGCGGGCTATCCAGGCCGTGCGGTAATTCCAGCAGGCGATCCGGGGTACTCGAAATTTTTCTAAGTCCCGACGGTCAAGAGTAAACTTTTTCATCACATATTTCAAAATTTTTTTAATGTTTAATCCACGCATAAAAACGCAGTTTATTAACGTTTTTAACGTTGAGAAAATTGACAAAAATTTTTTTTTCACTGAAAATGGAAAAAATGTATCGGTCGATGCGGGCTGTCCAGGCCGTGCGGTAATTCCAGCAGGCGATCCGAGGTACTCGAAATTTTTCTAAGTCCGAACGGTCAAGAGTAAACTTTTTCATCACATATTTCAAAATTTTTTTAATGTTTAATCCACGCATAAAAACGCAGTTTATTAACGTTTTT
>NW_027475629.1:5000-12500 GCF_051020985.1 Nomia melanderi | reverse complement strand
AGGACACGCGACGACGGGGAATAAGAACTATTCGACCCGTTACGAATACGCATGCTCGTCCCGCACGATTTTAACACACACCGTGTTTTTCTCCAGTCGTCAAAGCGTTCGTGCGTCGAATTCGAAAAATAAAAAAAAGAAATACACCTTTTCTCTCTCTCTCGGGGTAAAAAGAGTCGATGTGTATTGTGTATAAAGGTTCTGCTGCGAGAAGTCTCGTTTTGCCGTGTGTTTCGGTAACGACGATCCTCCGAAACGTACATCTCATTCGTAAGAGAGGAAGAAAACAATCTCCCTGGGGCCAGTCGGTAATATACCGACATACGACGTGTCGTGCACATCCGTCTCACGCACGGTATACAAAATATGAATAAAACGTGTGTAGTCTCTCTCTCTCTCGACTTCTTAATATTTTCTTTCACCTCTGACGCATCATTTCAGGTGACGTCGGGAGCGCGGGAAAAAAAATTTTTCTAAACACACGAAACCGTTCATCTCACGAACAGCCGAAAAAGTTGTCGCTCAGATCCATATCGCAGTGGAGCGGTATCCGCGGGCGGTCGTAATTGAACGACGCACGACGCCGCGAACACTCACGCGAGTCCATACAAACGATTCCGATCGTTTTGCAACAACTAGAACGTACACTGTCCGTGAAATTCACAGAATTTTCGCGTGTCCGCGACAAACGCCGACGAGACACCCATCGTTCGCTCGTACGTAGCATCCTTCTCTTAACCCGACTCAGAAACGTTCTTTGCGCCCTTCGGTAAAAAAACGTTCGATCCGAAGAGGTGAACGACGGCGGGGATTTGACAGAGCTACGCAAGCAGTGTATGGTACGTAAACGACCCTCAGCCAGGCGTGGTCCAGGAATTGTATCCGTGGACCGCAATGTGCGTTCGAAATGTCGATGTTCATGTGTCCTGCAGTTCACACGTTGACGCGCAATTAGCTGCGTTCTTCATCGACCCACGAGCCAAGTGATCCACCGTTCAGGGTAATCGTATAAATTTTATATTTCACATATATAATTTTATTCTCATTTGTTCGACCTAATATCTCTCTTCTTTCAAAGAGAAGATAAAAGTTGATACCTGAATCTCCGACCAGCGCGCGAAGGAGATTCAGGCGTCGCCTTGGAGACGACACCGAAGCCTTTCGAGACGAAAAACGTTCAAGTAATATGTATATATTTCTCGACGTTCCGGGCGTATAGTGCATTCAAAAACCCGCGAAAGACGCAGAAGACTCGCACGCGTGGAAACGACGGGGATATATTTTGTATCCTACCCGATACTGAATCCATCGCGTGCAGTCGACCCTCGCGTTCTTCCGATCAGACGCATCTATTGTTGCGCGCATGTTTTCGCGTCGCATCGCGCGAAACGTTGCACGAATCGTACCGATCGATCGATTGAAAGCAAATAATGAAAAAAGACTTCACAGCTGGCTCTTTGCCGGTCATTCGTCCCATGTTATCTCTTGCCGCGAAATTGGCGCGCAAGAGTTGGGTGTCAGACGCGCGGCTTTAAAACGAGCTTCACGGCCGGTCCCTTCGTTACCGCTTTCGTTCTTTCTCTCGGAACGACCATGAACGAACACGACGAGCGACGCTACGGCATACACACGTCCACGGATTCGATTAAAAAAACAGACTTCACAGCTGGCTCTTTGCCGGTCATTCGTCCCATATTATCTCTTGCCGCGAAATTGGCGCGCAAGAGTTGGGTGTCAGACGCACGGCTTTAAAACGAGCTTCACGGCCGGTCCTCTCAATTCCGTGTACGGTACACGCAAGATGCGGGTTCCACTTCCAGACTACCCGGTCCCTTCTCTCTACGAGAATCGATAGTAGAAGAACGGCTCGAAAACGCGTCTCAGAGACTAGGGGAAAAGAAGCGGTATGCGAGCGAAACGAAAACGCATTATGGAAACGTCGCGAAACAATGTTCGACGGTTGCTCGGTTCCAATCGTGCGGCCGTTTCAATTTCTCGTGCGCTTCACCGTCCCTCCGTAACTCTGGCCGATCGCGTATACCGAAGAGCCGACACGCGCAAAAACCACAGGCATTGTATACTGTATATATATATGTTACAGTCACAGCCTTCGCGCGTTTTACTCTCCGACGCGGGGTTTCCACGACGAAAGAGAGACAGTTTCGTGGCGGGTGACTCGGCCGAATCGCTACGACGGGTATTTCTATTATAGAACGAATCATCGCCACCCTTTACCAGTGCCCGACGAAGGAATCACAAGGTCATCTGGAGTTTACAATGCCAGCGACGGTAATTCCAACGAAGACCCGATAAGTCAACTCATCGTTCTATTTCTCCCCGTACAGAAAAGCGAATCGACGCTAACGCACCTCGCGCAAGCACGAACGTTCTCTTCGCGTGGATCATCCCATCGTCGAAAGATGTAAAGACGCATTGGAGATCGTGGTCTCTGGCGGGCTCATTGCACGCCCCACTGCATATCTTTCCTCGAATCGAGAATGATTCGTCCACTAAGGCTGCGAAACTACGCGTCGAGGAAACTAGGGGAAAGAAGCGGGATGCGAGCGAAACGACAATACATTATGGAAACGTCGCGAAACAATGTTCGGCGGTTGCTCGTTTCCTCCTGCGGACGTTTCATTGCTCGGGCGCTTCACGTCCCTCCGTAACCTTCGCGCGATCGCGTGCCCCGGAGAGCCGGCAACCGGTGAACCACAGGCGTATAAACTATAGTCTTCTATAGCAAGCCTTCGGCGGTTACTCTCCGACGCGGGGATTCCACGACGAGAGAGAATTTCGTGGCGGGTGACATCGGTCGAAACGCTACGACGGGTATTTCTATTATAGAACGAATCATCGCCACCCTTTACCAGTGCCCGACGAAGGAATCACAAGGTCATCTGGAGTTTACAATGCCAGCGACGGTAATTCCAACGAAGACCCGATAAGTCAACTCATCGTTCTATTTCTCCCCGTACAGACAAGCGAATCAACGCTATCGCACCTCACGCATGCACGAACGTTCTCTTCGCGTGAATCGTCCCATCGTCGAAAGATATAGCCGCTTGGAGATCGTGGCCCATCAAGTTCTTCCGTAACTCCTGCGCGATCGCGTACCCCGGAGAGCAGGCAACCGGTGAACCACAGGCGTATAAACTATAGTCTTCTATAGCAAGCCTTCGCGTTTACTCTACGACGCGGGGATTCCACGACGAGAGAGATTTTCGTGGCGGGTGACACGGCCGAATCGCTACGACGGGTATTTCTATTATAGAACGAATCATCGCCACCCTTTACCAGTGCCCGACGAAGGAATCACAAGGTCATCTGGAGTTTACAATGCCAGCGACGGTAATTCCAACGAAGACCCGATAAGTCAACTCATCGTTCTATTTCTCCCCGTACAGAAAAGCGAATCGGCGCTATCGCACCTCACGCAAGCAGGAATGATCTCTTCGCGTGGATCGTCCCATCGTCGAAAGATGTAAGACGTACAGAAATCGTGGTCCATCACGATTATTCGTAACTCTCCGAGTCGCGTATCTGAGAGTAGGACAAACGGAGAACCACAGGCATAAATAATACTATATGTTTCTTATATAGTTAGCCTTCGCGTTTTACTCTCCGACATGGGGATTCCACGACGAGAGAGAGTTTCGTGGCGGGTGTCTCGGCCGAATCGCTACGACGGGTATTTCTATTATAGAACGAATCATCGCCACCCTTTACCAGTGCCCGACGAAGGAATCACAAGGTCATCTGGAGTTTACAATGCCAGCGACGGTAATTCCAACGAAGACCCGATAAGTCAACTCATCGTTCTATTTCTCCCCGTACAGAAAAGCGAATCGACGCTATCGCACCTCGCGCGAGCACGTAACTACTCTTCGCGTGGATCGTCCCATCGTCGAAAGATGTAAGACGCACGGAAATCGTGGCCCATCAACGTTTTTTTGTAACTCTGCCGATCGCGTATCACAGAGCCGAGACGCACATACCACAGGCGTATAATACCGTTTTCTTTCGTATGGTAAGCCTTCGCGTTTACTCTTCGGCGCGGGGTTTCCACGTCGAGAGAGACATTCGTGGCGGGTGACATCGGTCGAAACGCTACGACGGGTATTACTATTATAGAACGAATCATCGCCACCCTTTACCAGTGCCCGACGAAGGAATCACAAGGTCATCTGGAGTTTACAATGCCAGCGACGGTAATTCCAACGAAGACCCGATAAGTCAACTCAACGTTCTATTTCTCCCCGTACAGAAAAGCGAATCGACGCTGTTGCACCTCACGCAAGCACGAACGTTCTCTTCGCGTGGATCGTCCCATCGTCGAAAGATGTAAGACGCACGGAAATCGTGGCACATCACGTGTTTTCGGAACTCTGTCGACCGCGTATCTCAGAGACGACGCGCGCGAACCACTGGCATATACTATTATATATCGCGTTTTACCCTCCGACGCGGGGATTCCACGACGAGAGAGAGTTTCGTGAGCGGGTTGACTCGGAAGAAACGCTACGACGGGTATTTCTATTATAGAACGCATCATCGCCACCCTTTACCAGTGCCCGACGAAGGAATCACAAGGTCATCTGGAGTTTACAATGCCAGCGACGGTAATTCCAACGAAGACCCGATAAGTCAACTCAACGTTCTATTTCTCCCCGTACAGAAAAGCGAATCGACGCAATCGCACCATACGCGTGCACGTAAACAACTCTTCGCGTGGATCGTCCCATCGTCGAGAGACGTAAGTTTTCATAGTATGAATTCGCGTTTTACTCTCCGACGCGGGGATTCCACGACGAGAGAGAGTTTCGTGAGCGGGTTGACTCGGAAGAAACGCTACGACGGGTATTTCTATTATAGAACGCATCATCGCCACCCTTTACCAGTGCCCGACGAAGGAATCACAAGGTCATCTGGAGTTTACAATGCCAGCGACGGTAATTCCAACGAAGACCCGATAAGTCAACTCAACGTTCTATTTCTCCCCGTACAGAAAAGCGAATCGACGCAATCGCACCATACGCGTGCACGTAAACAACTCTTCGCGTGGATCGTCCCATCGTCGAGAGACGTAAGTTTTCATAGTATGAATTCGCGTTTTACTCTCCGACGCGGGGATTCCACGACGAGAGAGAGTTTCGTGAGCGGGTTGACTCGGAAGAAACGCTACGACGGGTATTTCTATTATAGAACGCATCATCGCCACCCTTTACCAGTGCCCGACGAAGGAATCACAAGGTCATCTGGAGTTTACAATGCCAGCGACGGTAATTCCAACGAAGACCCGATAAGTCAACTCAACGTTCTATTACTCCCCGTACAGAAAAGCGAATCGACGCAATCGCACCATACGCGTGCACGTAACAACTCTTCGCGTGGATCGTCCCATCGTCGAGAGACGTAAGTTTCATAGTAAGCCTTCGGCGTTTTACTCTCCGACGCGGGGATTCCACGACGAGAGAGAGAGTTTCGTGAGCGGGTTGACTCGGAAGAAACGCTACGACGGGTATTTCTATTATAGAACGCATCATCGCCACCCTTTACCAGTGCCCGACGAAGGAATCACAAGGTCATCTGGAGTTTACAATGCCAGCGACGGTAATTCCAACGAAGACCCGATAAGTCAACTCAACGTTCTATTTCTCCCCGTACAGAAAAGCGAATCGACGCAATCGCACCATACGCGTACACGTAAACAACTCTTCGCGTGGATCGTCCCATCGTCGAGAGACGTAAGTTTTCATAGTATGAATTCGCGTTTTACTCTCCGACGCGGGGATTCCACGACGAGAGAGAGTTTCGTGAGCGGGTTGACTCCGAAGAAACGCTACGACGGGTATTTCTATTATAGAACGCATCATCGCCACCCTTTACCAGTGCCCGACGAAGGAATCACAAGGTCATCTGGAGTTTACAATGCCAGCGACGGTAATTCCAACGAAGACCCGATAAGTCAACTCAACGTTCTATTTCTCCCCGTACAGAAAAGCGAATCGACGCAATCGCACCATACGCGTGCACGTAAACAACTCTTCGCGTGGATCGTCCCATCGTCGAGAGACGTAAGTTTTCATAGTATGAATTCGCGTTTTACTCTCCGACGCGGGGATTCCACGACGAGAGAGAGTTTCGTGAGCGGGTTGACTCGGAAGAAACGCTACGACGGGTATTTCTATTATAGAACGCATCATCGCCACCCTTTACCAGTGCCCGACGAAGGAATCACAAGGTCATCTGGAGTTTACAATGCCAGCGACGGTAATTCCAACGAAGACCCGATAAGTCAACTCAACGTTCTATTACTCCCCGTACAGAAAAGCGAATCGACGCAATCGCACCATACGCGTGCACGTAACAACTCTTCGCGTGGATCGTCCCATCGTCGAGAGACGTAAGTTTCCATACTATGAATTCGCGTTTTACTCTCCGACGCGGGGATTCCACGACGAGAGAGTGTTTCGTGAGCGGGTTGACTCGGAAGAAACGCTACGACGGGTATTTCTATTATAGAACGCATCATCGCCACCCTTTACCAGTGCCCGACGAAGGAATCACAAGGTCATCTGGAGTTTACAATGCCAGCGACGGTAATTCCAACGAAGACCCGATAAGTCAACTCAACGTTCTATTGCTCCCCGTACAGAAAAGCGAATCGACGCAATCGCACCATACGCGTGCACGTAACAACTCTTCGCGTGGATCGTCCCATCGTCGAGAGACGTAAGTTTCATAAGTAAGCCTTCGGCGTTTTACTCTCCGACGCGGGGATTCCACGACGAGAGAGTGTTTCGTGGCGGGTGACTAGGCCGAAACGCTACGACGGGTATTTCTATTATAGAACGAATCATCGCCACCCTTTACCAGTGCCCGACGAAGGAATCACAAGGTCATCTGGAGTTTACAATGCCAGCGACGGTAATTCCAACGAAGACCCGATAAGTCAGCTCATCGTTCTATTTCTCCCCGTACAGAAAAGCGAATCGACGCTATCGCACCTCGCGCGAGCACGTAACAACTCTTCGCGTGGATCGTCCCATCGTCGAGAGACGTAAGACGCACGGAAATCGTGGTTCATCGCGTCTTTTCCTACTCTCTTGAATCGCAATTTCGTATAGAGCCTACACACGCGAACCACCGGCATATACTATTTCTTCTCTCATAGTAAGCCTTCGCGCGTTTTACTCTCCGACGCGGGGATTCCACGACGAGAGAGTGTTTCGTGGCGGGTGTCTCGGCCGAATCGCTACGACGGGTATTTCTATTATAGAACGAATCATCGCCACCCTTTACCAGTGCCCGACGAAGGAATCACAAGGTCATCTGGAGTTTACAATGCCAGCGACGGTAATTCCAACGAAGACCCGATAAGTCAACTCATCGTTCTATTTCTCCCCGTACAGAAAAGCGAATCGACGCTATCGCACCTCGCGCGAGCACGAAACAACTCTTCGCGTGGATCGTCCCATCGTCGAAAGATGTAAGACG
>NW_027475629.1:0-2500 GCF_051020985.1 Nomia melanderi | reverse complement strand
CTCTTCTCTCTTCTCTTTCGAGTTGGTAAATTTCGCTCCACTATTAGATTACCAACTCCGCACGAATTACCACATGGGTATATCCGCGCATATACATCAGGAGGACCTCCAAAAATTTCAAACTCTCCCGTGTATCTCTCCGAGATCTTTTTAGAAGAAAAAGAATCTCGGATGTCACATCGACTTTCAGGTTTGTAAGCACGTATGCTCGAGCGCTCTCCATCGTGTAAGCACGGACATAACGCACGAAGTCCGAAGACCGCGTACGTTAACATGCTGGACATATCGAGAAAGCGCGAACCATGCTAGGCGTACCCATGTCGAGGCCCTCGCGTTAAAGATCATACTCTTCTTTTCGTTCTCTCTTCTTTGCCCAGAAATAATATATATTTCTTATAATATATACCTCTTAGTTTATGTATTTCTCTCTTAGGACACCTCAATTTTATATGTATATATTATATTTCATTCGAACAATTTTTGTTCGTCGCCCCTTTTTGTGTGTAGTATTTCGTTTGGTCTTTGCCATTAAATTTTTGTATACGAAAAATATATTTTCGCTCGGATAGAAAACCCCTTTTGGGTTTCTGAGAGTTGATGTGAGAGTCGTACAAGTATAACGAATATACGTTGTATCCAACCCAACATTCTGGGCTTACCACATAAGGGCCATTCGGTCTGAGACACCGACCCGTGGTCATGCTGTGTAGAGAAAAATTCGCAACGGAACGCGGTACAGAACAGTCGAGGAATGGACCTCGAGGAGCTGAACGACTGCTTCTCGACCGAGATCGTAGAATAGCCGCTCGCCCGCCGCTGCGCCGACCGGTCCGCTCGAACCGACGTGCTCTCTTATAGTAACCAAACGGGCGGCCGCGACGACCGCGGCGCCGGCCGCTCAGCACGGGCGCTTATGGTGGTAAACTGCCGCGCGTACAGACCAACCGGCCGGGCTGCTGGTACTTAGCCGCTGAAACTATGGTCGATTCGAACATATATTAACATACGATTTTTATTCGATAAATCGTTATTGTACATATTAAACGTTAGTTTCCACCGAAAGAAAAATTTTTTAGAATTTTTTTTTTCCAAAAATTGCAAGAGTAAACTTTTTTAATATTCGATTTAAAAATTTTTAAATGCTTAATCCTTACATTAAACTACTGGGAGAACTCAGAAATCATAATGAAAAAAATTACAAAAATTTATTTTTCTCAGAAACTCCGAAAAACAGAGTGGTCGAATCCGTGCAAGCCGGAATTTTTCTAAGTCCCCACGGTCAAGAGTAAACTTTTTTAATAAGCGTTTTAAAATTATTTCAATGTTTAATCCATGCGTAAACATGAAGTTTATTAACGTTTTTAACATTAAAAAAAATTACAAAAATTTATTTTTCAAAAAAAATGGAAAAAACCGATTTGTCGGAGCGAGGTGTCCTGCCCGTGCGGTAATTCCAGCAGGCGAATCGGACTTCCCGAAATTTTTCTAAGTCCCACGGTCGACACCAACTTTTTTAATAAGCGTTTTAAAATTATTTCAATGTTTAATCCATGCGTAAACATGAAGTTTATTAACGTTTTTAACATTAAAAAAAATTACAAAAATTTATTTTTCGGAAAAAAAGGAAAAAACCGATTCGGCGGAGCGAGGTGTCCAGCCCGTGCGGTAATTCCAGCAGGCGAATCGGACTTCCCGAAATTTTTCTAAGTCCCACGGTCGACACCAACTTTTTTAATAAGCGTTTTAAAATTATTTCAATGTTTAATCCATGCGTAAACATGAAGTTTATTAACGTTTTTAACATTAAAAAAAATTACAAAAATTTATTTTTCGGAAAAAATGGAAAAAACCGATTCGTCGGAGCGAGGTGTCCTGCCCGTGCGGTAATTCCAGCAGGCGAATCGGACTTCCCGAAATTTTTCTAAGTCCCACGGTCGACACCAACTTTTTTAATAAGCGTTTTAAAATTATTTCAATGTTTAATCCATGCGTAAACATGAAGTTTATTAACGTTTTTAACATTAAAAAAAATTACAAAAATTTATTTTTCGGAAAAAAAGGAAAAAACCGATTCGGCGGAGCGAGGTGTCCAGCCCGTGCGGTAATTCCAGCAGGCGAATCGGACTTCCCGAAATTTTTCTAAGTCCCACGGTCGACACCAACTTTTTTAATAAGTGTTTTAAAATTATTTCAATGTTTAATCCATGCGTAAACATGAAGTTTATTAACGTTTTTAACATTAAAAAAATTACAAAAATTTATTTTTCGGAAAAAATGGAAAAAACCGATTCGTCGGAGCGAGGTGTCCTGCCCGTGCGGTAATTCCAGCAGGCGAATCGGACTTCCCGAAATTTTTCTAAGTCCCACGGTCGACACCAACTTTTTTAATAAGCGTTTTAAAATTATTTCAATGTTTAATCCATGCGTAAACATGAAGTTTATTAACGTTTTTAACATTAAAAAAAATTACAAAAATTTATTTTTCGGAAAAAAAGGAAAA
>NW_027475628.1:0-37524 GCF_051020985.1 Nomia melanderi | reverse complement strand
ATATGAAAACCATATAAAACTATATAAAACTAATAAAACTATACAAAACTATATAAAAATATATAAAACTGTGTAAAACTATATAAAATTAATAAAACTGTATAAAAGTATATAAACTTTATAAAACTATATAAAACTATATAAAAATATATAGAGCTATATAAAACCATGTAAAACTAAAAAAACTATATGAAACTATACAAAACTTTTATAAAACTATATAAAACTATATAAAACTAAGAAAACTGTATAAAACTATATAAAATTATATAAAACTATATAAAAATATATAAAATTATATAAAACTATATAAATCTATATAAAACTATATAAAACTATATAAAACTTTATAAAACTATATAATACTATATAAAACTACATAAATCTATATAAATCTATATAAAACTATATAAAACAATATAAAACTATATAAAACTATAAAAAACTTTATAAAACTATATGAAACTACATAAAGCTATATAAAAACTATATAAAACTATATAGAACTATATAAAACTATGTAAAACTATATAGGAATATATAAAACTATATAATACTATATAAAACTATATAAATCTATATAAAACTATATAAAACTATGAAAAACTATATAAAATTATATAAAACT
Organism: Nomia melanderi; assembly: GCF_051020985.1. Taxonomy (NCBI): domain Eukaryota; kingdom Metazoa; phylum Arthropoda; class Insecta; order Hymenoptera; family Halictidae; genus Nomia; species Nomia melanderi. Next base: position 36,896 of record NW_027475628.1, on the reverse strand, counting down.
ACATAATACTATATAAAACTATATGAAACTAATAATGCTGTAGAAAACTATATAAAATTATATAAAACTATATAAAACTATTTAGAACTATATAAAACCATGTAAAACTAAAAAAACTATATGAAACTATACTAAACTTTATAAAACTATATGAAACTCTATAAAACTATATAAAAGTATATAAAACTGTATAAAACTATGTAAAACTATATAAGACTATATAAAACTATATAAAACTATATCAAACTATATAAAACTATATAAAACTACATAAAGCTTTATAAAACTATATGAAACTATATAAAACTGTATAAAACTATATAAAACTATTTAGACCTATATAAAACCATGTAATACTAAAAAAACTATATGAAACTATACAAAACTTTTATAAAATTGTATAAAACTATATAAAACTATATAAAACTAATAAAACTGTATAAAAACTATATAAAATTATATAAAACTATATAAAACTATAAAAAACTATATAAAACTATATAAGACTATATAAAACTATATAAAACTATATAAAACTATGTAAAACTATATAAGACTATATAAAACCTTATATAACTATATAAAACTATATAGAACTATATAAAACTATGGAAAACTAATAAAACTATATGAAACTATACAAAACTATATAAAACAATATAAAACTATATAATACTATATAAAACTATATAAATCTATATAAAACTATCTAAATCTATATAAAACTATATAAAGCTATATAAAAGTTTATAAAACTATATGAAGCTATATAAAACTATATAAAACCACATAGAACTATATAAAACTATATAAATCTATATAAAACTATATAAAATTATATAATACTATATAAAACTATATAAATCTATATAAAACTATCTAAATCTATATAAAACTATATAAAACTATATAAAACTATATAAAACTTTATAAAACTATATAAAACTATATAAAACTATATAAAACTATATAAAACTATGTAAAACTATATAATACTATATAAAACTATACAAATCTATATAAAAGTATTTAAAACTATATAAGACTATATAAAACTATATAATACTATATAATACTATATAAAACTATGTAAAACTAATAAACCTATATGAAACTATACAAAACTATATAAAACTATGTAAAACTATATAGATCTGTATTAAACAACACAAATCAACATAAAACTATATAAAACTATATAAAACTATGTAAAACTAATAAAACTATATAAAACTATATGGGACTAGCAAAACTATATAAAACTATATGGGCCTAATAAAACTATTTAAAACAATATAAAATTATATAAAACTATATAAAACTATATAAACCTATACAAAACTATATAAAACTATATAAAACTATATAAAGCTATATAAAACTATATAAAACTATACAAAACTTTTATAAAACTAAATAAAACTATATAAAACTATATAATACTAAGAAAATTGTATAAAACTATATAAAATTATATATAACTATATAAAATTATATAAAACTATATAAAATTATATAAAACTATATAAAACTATATAAAACTATATAAAACTATATAAAACTATATAAAACTATATAAAACTATGTAAAACAATATAAGACTATATAAAACTATATAAAACTATATAGAACTATATAAAACTATGTAAAACTAATAAAACTATATGAAACTATACAAAACTATATAAAACTATATAAAACTATATAAAACTATATAATACTATATAAAACTATATAATACTATATAAAACTATATGAATCTATATAAAACTATATAAAACTATAAAAAGCTTTACAAAACTATATGAAACTACATAAAACTATATAAAACTATATAAAACTATATAGAACTGTATAAAACTATGTAAAACTATATAGGACTATATAAAACTATAGAATACAATATAAAACCATATAAATCTATATAAAAATGTATAAAACAATGTAAAACTATATAAAACTATATGAAACAATATAAAACTATATAAAACTATATAAAACTATTTAAAACTATATAATACTATTTAATACTATATAAAACTCATTAAACTATATAAAACTATATGAAACTAATAAAACTGTATAAAACTATATAAAATATATATAAAACTATAATAAATTATAATAAAACTACATAAAACTATGGAAAACTATATGGAACTATATAAAACTAATAGAAATATATAAAACTAATTAAAACTGTATAAAATAATACAATATTGTATAAAATTATATAAAATTAACAGAACTATATAAAACTATATAAAACTGATATAACCATATAAACTTGTATAAAACTGTATAAAACTATAAGAAACCATATAAAACTACACAAAACTTCATAATAATATTGTTGCGATACATCGAATTAACGAGGTTGCGATGTATCGAACTCATCTCTCCAGCATGCACGGCTGATCCAACCCTTAGGATCTGAAGGGGGTTGAAATAAACTGGTCGCTAAGGAGTTGGTCAGAGTAATCGAAGACAAACGAGTAGTCTTTGACGAGAATAGACGTGTTGAGCTATAGACTACATTCTGTAATATTTGTATGAAATTGTAAATATTAGTGTAAATAAGAACATTGTAAATAAACATGTCGCGGGCGAGCACTCCAGGACCCGCCCAGCGCAACAATATGTATAACTGCATAACACAATGTAAAAGGTGAAATACAATAAAAAAGAATACAAAACAATGTATAAACGCTTAAAACTACATAATGCTATAGAATGGTGTATAATACTACATAAAACTGTATAAAATTATGTAGAACTATAATATACTTTACAAAAGTGTATAAAACTGTGTAAAATTATATAAAACTCGCATAACACAGTTAAAGATCGCTTCTCGGCATTATGGTTAATATCAACGTGTGCTCGCATAACACAGATCCAGATCGCCTCCCGGGCCTTACGGCTAATGTGAACGCGTACTAGCATAAGCCAAATCCAGCTCGCTTCTCGGGCTTATGGATATGCTTTGCCATAAGCCCGACAGGATATCTGCATTTGTGTTATGCGTGCTCACATTGATCTTAGTAATAAGGCCGAGAAGCGTTCGGGATTTGGGTTATTCGATTACACTTTGATCTTAGCCATAGGGCCGAGGAGCGATCTGGATGCCTGTTATGAGAGTACACTTTGATCTGAGCCATAAGGCCGAGAAGCGAACTGCATTTGGGTTATGCGAGTACACTCTGATCTTAGCCATAAGGCCGAGAATCGATCTGGATGTGTTATATGCCCGTACACTTTGATCTTATCCATGAGGCCGAGAAGCGACCTGGATGTGTGTTATGCGAGTACACACTGATTTTAGCCATAATGCCGTGCAGCGATCTGGATGTGTGTTATTCGAGATCACTTTGAATTTAGCCATAAAGCCGAGAAGCGAACTGGATGTGTGTTGTGCGAGTACACTTTGGTATTAGCCATAAGCCCGAGAAGCCACCTGGATTTGTGTTATTCGAGTACACTTTGATCGCAGCCATAAGGCCGAGAAGCGATCTGAATTTGGGTTACTCGAGTACACTTTGATCTTAGCCATAAGGCCGAGAAACGATCCGGTTGTGTGTTATGCGAGTTCCCTTTGATCTTTGCCATAAGGCCGAGAAGCGATCTGGATGTTTGATATGCAGGTACAGATTGATCTTAGCCATAAGGCCGAGAAGCGTCCTGGGTTCGGGTTATTCGAGTACACTTTGGTCTTAGCGACAAGGCCGAGAAACGATCCAGATATGTGTTATGCGAGTACACTTTGAACTTCGTCATAAGGGCGAGAAGCGGTAGGGATGTGTGTTATGCGAGTACACTTTGAACTTGGTCATAAGGGCGAGAAGCGGTATGGATGTGTGTTATGCGAGTACACTTTGAGCTTAGCTATAAGGCCGAGAAGCGATCTGGGTGTGTGTTATGCGAGTACCATTTGATCTTAGCCATAAGGCGGACAAGCGATCTGGATGTATGTTATGCGAGGTCCCTTTGATCTTAACCATAAGGCCGAGAAGCGATCTAGATGTGTGTTATGCGGGTACACGTTGATCTTAGCCATAAGGCCTAGAAACGATCTGGATGTGTGTTATGCGAGGACACTATGGACTTAGCCATAAGGCCGAGAAGCGATCTGGATGTGTGTTATGCGGGTACACTTTGATCTTCGCCATATGGCCAGGAAGCGATCTGGTTATGTTATATGTGAGTACACTGTGATCTTAGCCATAAGGCCGAGAAGCGATCTGGATTTGGGTTGTTCGAGTACACTTTGATCTTAGCCATAAGTCCCAGGAGCGATCTGGGTGTGTGTTATGCGAGTACACTTTGATCTGAGCCATAAGGCGGTGTAGCGATCCGGCTGTGTGTTATGCGAGAACGCTTTCATCTTAGCTATAAGGCCAGGAAGCGACCTGGATTTGCGTTATGCGGGTACAACTTGATCTTCGCCATAAGGCCGAGAAGCGATCTGGCTGTTGTGTTATGCGAGAACACTTTGATCTTAGCCATAAGGGCGAGAAGCAGTCTGGATGTGTGTTGTGCTGGTACACTTTGATCTCACCCATAAGGCCGGCATGCGATCTGGATGTGTGTTATGCGAGTACACTTTGATCTTAGCCATAAGGCTGAGAATCGACCTGCATGTGTGTTATGCGAGTGCACTTTGATCTTAACCATAAGGCCAACAAGCGATCTGGATGTTTGTTATGCGAGTACACTTTGATCATAGCCATAAGGTGGAGATGCGATCTGGATTTGGATTATTCGAGTACACTGTGATCTTAGCCATAAGGCCGAGAAGCGATCTGGATTTGGGTTGTTCGAGTACACTTTGATCTTAGCCATAAGTCCCAGGAGCGATCTGGGTGTGTGTTATGCGAGTACACTTTGATCTGAGCCATAAGGCGGTGTAGCGATCTGGCTGTGTGTTATGCGAGAACACTTTCATCTTAGCTATAAGGCCAAGAAGCGACCTGGATTTGCGTTATGCGGGTACAACTTGATCTTCGCCATAAAGCCGAGAAGCGATCTGGCTGTTGTGTTATGCGATTACACTTTCATCTTAGCTATAAGGCCAAGAAGCGACCTGGATGTGCGTTATGCGGGTACAACTTGATCTTCGCCATAAGGCCGAGAAGCGATCTGGATGTGTGTTGTGCTGGTACACTTCGATCTCACCCATAAGGCCGGCATGCGATTTGGATGTGTGTTATGCGAGTACACTTTGATCGTAGCCTTAAGGCCGAGAAGCGATCTGTACTTGGGTTATTCGAGTACACTTTGATCTCAGCCATAAGGCGTTCAAGCTATCTGGATGTTTGTTATGCGAGGGCAATATCATCTTAGCCATAATGCCGATAAGCGTCCTGGATTCGGTTTATTCGAGTACACTTTGATCTTAGCCATAAGGCCGAGAAGCGATCTGGATGTGTGTTATGCGAGTACACTTTGAGCTTAACCATAAGGCCGAGATTGGTTCTGGATATGGGTTATTCGAATACACTTTAATCTTAGCCATAAGGGCGAGAAGCGATCTGGATGTGTGTTATGCAAGTACACTTTGATCTTATCCATAAGGCCGAGAAGCCATCTGGATTTGTTTATTCGAGCACTAATAATAAACTAATAAGCATATATAAAACTATATAAAACTTAATAAAACTAATAAAACTATATAAAACTATATAAAACATAATAACACTCATAAAACTATATAAAACTATAGGAAACTATATAAAACGATATAAAACTATACGAAACATAATAAAACAACTAAAATTATATAAAACTATATAAAACTATATAAAACTATATAAAACATAATAAAACTATATAAAACTATATTAAAGTGAAGAATACAATATAAAACTATATAACCCAGTAGAAAACTAATATAACTACATTAAACTATATAGAACTATATAAAAATATGTACAACTATGTAAAACTATATTAATCTAAGGCAATCTATATACAACTAATAAAGCTATATAAAACGATATAAAACTAATAAAACTATATAAAACTACATAAAACTATATAAAACTATACAACGCTTTATAAAACTGTATAAAACTATATAAATCTATATAAAACTATGTAAAACTATATAAAACTATATAAATCTGTATAAAACTATATAAAACTATATAAAGACTTACAAAACTGTATAGATCTACACAAAACTAAAGAGAACAATATAAAATAATTATAACACCATATAAAACTAAATATAACAATATCAATCTATATAAAACTATGCAAAACTATATAAAACTATTTAAATCGTTATAAAACTAATAAAACTAAATAAAACCACATAAAACTATATAAAACTATATAAAGCTATATAAAACTATATAAAACTATACAATACTATATAAAACTATATAAATCCGTTAAAACTATGTTAAACTATATAAAACTATATAAAACCATATAAATCTATACAAAACTATATAAAGCTATATAAAACTATATAAAACTATATAAAACTATATAAAACTATATAAAACAATACAAAACAATATAAAACTATGTAAAACTATATAAAATTATATAAAACTATATAAAACTATATAAAACTATGTAAAACTATATAAAACTATATAAATGTATATACAATTATGTAAAACTATATAAAATTACTTAAAACAATATCAATCTATATAAAACTATATAAAACTATATAAAACTATATAAAACTATATAAAACTATATAAAACTAGATAGAACTATATAAAACTATGTAAAACATAATAAATCTATTAAAACTATGCTATGCTATATAAAACTACATAAAACAATATAAAACTATATAAAACTATATAAAACTATATAAAACTATATAAAACTATATAAAACTATATAAAACCATATAAAACTAAGAAAACTGTATAAAACTATATAAAATTATATAAAACTATATAAAATTATATAAAACTATATAAAACTATATAAAACTATATAAAACTATATAAAACTATATAAAACTATATAAAACTATATAAAAGTATATAAAACTATATAAAACTATATAAAACTATGTAAAACTATATAAGACTATATAAAACTATATAAAACTATATAAAACTATATAAAACTATATAGAACTATATAGAACTATATAAAACTATGTAAAACTAATAAAACTATATGAAACTGTACAAAACTATATGAAACTACATAAAACTATATAAAACTATATAATACCATATAAAACTATACAAATCTATATAAAACTATATAAAACTATATAAAACTATGTAAAACTATATAAGACTATATAAAACCTTATAAAACTATATAAAGCTGTATAGAACTATATAAAACTATGTAAAACTAATAAAACTATATGAAACTACATAAAACTATATAAAACTATATAAAACTATTTAGAACTATATAACAGCATGTAAAACTAAAAAAACTATATGAAACTATACAAAACTTTTATAAAATTATATAAAACTATATCAAACTATATAAAACTAATAAAACTGTATGAAACTATACAATACTATATAAAACTATATAAAACTATATAAAACTATATAAAACTATATCAATCTATATAAAATTATATAAAACAGTATAAAACTGTATAAAACCATATAAAACTATATAAAACTATATAAAACTATATAAAAGTGTATGAAACTATATAAAACTATATAAAACTATATACATCTATGTAAAACTATGTAAAACTATATAAAACTATGTAAAACTATATAAAACTATGTATAACTATATAAAACCAAATAAAACAATATAAAAATGTATAGAGCTATATAAAACTATGTAAAACTATATAAAACCATGTAAAACTATGTAAAACGATATAAAACTAATAAGACTATGTAAAACTACATAAAACTATATAAAACTATATAAAACTATATTAAACTATGTAAAACTATATGAAACCAATAAAACTATATAAAACTATATAAAACTATATAAAAGAATGTAAAACTATATAAAACTATATGAAACCAATAAAACTATATAAAACTATATAAAACTATTTAAAACTATATAAAACTACATAAAACTGTATAAATCTATTAAAACTATATTAAACTATATAAAACAATATAAAACTATATAAAACTATATAAATCTATTAAAACTACAAAAAACTACATAAAACAATATCAATCTATATAAAACTATATAAAACTATATAAAACTATATAAAACTATATAAAGCTAATAACGCTATGTAAAACTACATAAAACTGTATAAAATTATATTGAACTATAATATACTTTATAAAAGTGTATAAAACTGTATAAAATTATATAAAACTCGCATAACACAGTTCCAGATCGCTTCTCGGCATTATGGTTAATATCAACGTGTGCTCGCATAAAACAGATCCAGATCGACTCCCGTTCCTTACGGCTAATGTGAACGCGTACTAGCATAAGCCAAATCCAGCTCGCTTCTCGATCTTATGGTTATGCTTTGCCAAAAGCCCGAGAGGAGATCTGCATTTGTGTTATGCGTGCTCACATTGATCTTAGTAATAAGGACGAGAAGCGACCTAGATGCGTGTTATGCGAGTACACTCTGGTCTTAGCCGTACGACCGAGAAGAGATCTGGATTTGGATTATTCGAGTACACTTTGATCTTAGCCATAAGGGCAAGAAGCCTTCTGGATGTGTGTCATGCGAGTACTCTTTGATCTTAGCCAGACGGCCGCGAAGCGATCTGGATGTGTGTTATGCGAGTACACTTTGTTCTTAGACATAAGTCCGAGAAGCGGCCTGCACATGGGTTATTCGAGTACACTTTGATCTTAGGCATAAGGCCGAGAAGCGATGTGGATGTGTGTTGTGTGAGTACACTTTGATCGTAGCCAAATGGCCGAGAAGCGTTCTGGATTTGAGTTATTAGCGTACACTTTGAGCTTAGCCATAAGGCCGAGAAGCGAGTTGGATTTGAGTTATGCGAGTACAATCTGTTGTTAGCCATAAGCCAGAGAAGCGACCTGGATGTTTGTTATGCGAGTACACTTTGACCTTACCAATCAGGCCGAGAAGCGATCTGGATTTAGGTTATTCGAGTACACTTTGATATTAGCCATAAGGCCGTGTAGTGATCTGGATGTGTCTTATGCGAGTACACTTTGATCTTAGGCGTAAGGCTCAGAAGCGATCTGGATGTGCGTTATGCGTGTACGCTTTGATCTTAGCCATAAGCTCGAGAAGCGATCTGGATGTGTGTTATACGAGCACACTTTGATCTTAGAAATAAGGCCGGGAAGCGATCTGGATGTGTGTTATTCCAGTACGCTTTGATCTTCTCCATAAGGCTGAGAAGCGATCTGGATGTGTGTTATGCAAGTACACTTTTGTCTTAGCCATAAGGCCGAGAACTGATCTGGATTTGGGTTATTCGAGTACACTTTGATCTTAGTTATACGGCCGAGAAGCGATCTGGATGTGTGTTATGCGAGTGCACTTTGATCTTAGCCATAAGGAAGAGAAGAGATCTGGATGTGTGTTATGCGAGTACACTTTGATCTCTGCCATAATTCCGAGAAGCGATCAGGATGTTTTTTATGCGAGTACACTTTGATGTTAGCCATAAGGCCGCCTAGAGACCTGGATTTGGGTTATTCGAGTACACTTTGATCTGAGCCATAAGGCCGAGAAGCGATCTGGATGTGTGTTATGCGAGTACACTTTGACCATACCATTAAAGCCCAGCAGCTATATGTCTCGTTGTGATGCCGGTACTTGTTCGCTTCCCGGCCTTATGGCTAAGATCAAAGTGTACTCGCATAACACAGATCCAGATCGCTTCTCGGCCTTACGGTTACTATCATCATTTCCACGCATAACGCAGATCCATATCTCTTTTGCGCATTATCTATAAAGCTAGATAAACCAATGCGAAACTATATCAAACTGTATCAAACAATATAAAAATATATAAGGCTACATAAAACTATATAAAACTATATACTTCTATATAAAACTATATAAAATTATATAAAACTACATAAAACTATACAAAACTAAATATAACAATATAAAACTATATAAAACTATATAAAATTATAAAAAACTATATAAAACTATACAAAACTATGTAAAACTATATAAACCTGACGAACACTATATAATGGTATATAAAACTATATAAAAGTATGTGAAACTATGTAAAACTATGTAAAACTATGTAAAGCAATATTAAGCTATATTAAGCTATATAAAACTATATAAAACTATATAAAACTATAGAAAAGTATATAAAACTATATAAAACTATATAAAACTATATAAAACTATATAAAACTAATGAAACTCATATAGCAACATAAAGCCATATAAAACTATATAAAACTATATGAAACTGTATAAAACTATACAAAACAATATGAAAGTATAAAAAACTAATAAAACTATATAAAACTATATAAAACTATATAAAACCATATAAATCTATTTAAAACTAATAAAACGTTATAAAACTACATAAAAATATGTAAAACTATATAAAACTATGTAAAACTATATAAGACTATATAAAACTATACAAAACTATTAAAACTATATAAAACTACATAAAACTACATAAAACTATATAAAACTGGATATAACGATATAAAACTATATAAAACTATATAATACTGGGTAAAACTATATTAAACTTTATAAAACTGTATAATACTATATAATACTATTTAAAACTACATAAAACTATATGAATCTTTATAAATTTATATAAAACTAGATAAAACTATATAAACCTGTGTAAAACTATACACAACTATATAAAACAATGAAAAACTAATAAAACTATGTTAAACTTTATACGGCTAAATAAAACTATATAAATCTATTAAATCCTTTTAATACTATACATAACTATATAGAACTCTATAAAACTATGTCAAACTATATAAAACTATACAAAGCTATGTAAAACAATATAGAACTCTATGAAACTATATAAAACTATATAAAACTGTATAAAACTATAGATAAATATATACAACTAATAAAACTATATAAAACTATATAATACTATATAAAACTATGTAGAACTATGTAAATCTAATAAAACTATATAAATCCTTATAAATTTATATAAAACTATATAAAACTATATAAAACCATATAAAACTACAGAAAACAATATAAAATTAAATAAAACTAGATAAAAACTACACATCACTATACAAAACTATATAAATCTATGATGACTATATTACTGTATAAAACTATGTAAAATTATATAAAACTATATAAAACTATATTAAAGTATGTAAAACTATATAAAACTACACAAAACTATATAAAACAATATAAAACTAATAAAACTATATAAAATAATATAAAACTATATAAAACCAATAAAACTGTATAAAACTAATAAAACTATGTAAAACTATATAATACTATATAAAACTATATAAAACAACATTGAGCTATATAAAATTATATAAAACTATATAAAAGCATATAAAACTATATTAAACTATGTAAATCTAATAAAACAATATAAAACTATATCAAACTATATAAAGCGATAGAAAACTATATAAAAGAATGTTCTTGTAGGACGGCCCTAGTAGCCCGTGAAGCCGCCTTAGAAGGAAGGATCGCAGCGATGGAAGCGAACCGTCAGGTTATCACTTCCAATTTAGAGACTTTAGCACAGAGGATCATAACGGTGACCTCGTCTGTAAGTCGCGACTCTGTAACGGCTGACCCGTTCGCACTCGCGGCTCCGTCTCAGCCAGCTGTGCAGTCGACTCCGCCTGTCGAAGGCAACAACGGACCTCGCGGCATACCGGATCTGGGATATGTCGTGAGACCACCCGTTTTCGATGGAAGAAGTGGGTGGAATGAGTACCACCTTCAATTTGAGGCTGTGGCTGCAGCGAACAGGTGGGATGAACCAAGGAAGGCGTTGGCCTTGGTTTCATCGCTGGAGGGTTCGGCTCGTAGTGTACTCACTTCCCTTCCCGCTGGTAGTTTACAGAATTACACCGCGATCGTTTCGGCACTGCAGTTCCGTTATGGAGCGAAAAATTTAACGAATTTAAATTTCGTTTTATTCCAAAATTACAAACAGCGGAAAGGAGAGCCCATTTCCGATTTGGCCAGGGAGATAGAAAGGTTGGCGCAGGCCGCCTTTTGTGAATGCCCTGCCGAGATCAGGGACAAACTGGCGGCCTCCCAGTTCGTGTCAGCTCTGGCCAATGAAGACATGAAAAGAGCGTTAAGACTCGGCGGGTTTGCATTTCTCAGGGCTGCCGTTATTCGGGCCCTGGAGATCGAAGCCGTCGAGAGCACTTCAGAGGTCACCGCTGATGAAGTGCGGGTACTAAAATCTGTGCCCCGTGTTTTTGAGTGCAATGCGGCTCGAGAAGGCGCCTCGCAGGATGATCGACCGGACATGACGTACAGAAGTCGGACCAGGTGGCAAGGTTCCTCGAAGAGGCCCGAGAAGCAGAAGGAGTGCTGGGTCTGCGGGAAGAGCGGACACTTTCAACGGGATTGTCGGATGGGAAAAACAGAGAAACCGAAGAAGGGAAACGGGAAAAGGTCGGAGTAATGGAGGAGCCTCCGACTTCAAGTTCTCCTACCCCCGTCGTCCGAAGAGTGAACCCTCAGGAGAAGATGAGCATCAAGGGATTCATCAATGGAAGAAAATGCAAGATCATCATTGATACCGGATCCTATGTAAATCTGTTATCAGCAAACAAGTTCGGTCCCAGGGAAACACTTAACGCGGCGGGTGCAGGAAACGTGAGAGTCTTCTCGGTTTCGGGAGAAAATCTGAAAATTTTCGGAAAAGAGCGATTCCCTCTGAAAATTGGAAACTTCCAGACGGAAGAAGAATTCTTACTAATACACATGAAAGAAGAATGCATTTTGGGAAGCAACTTCCTCCAAAAGCAAGCGAGTAAAATTGACTTCGCCTCGGGTACGCTATTTATTAATGGAGAGGAGCTGTTCCTGCAAGAAAAATCACAAGAGGAGGTGGTCGTACCTGTACATCTGCAGGCCTTGTACTCCTGTTGTTCCGGACAACTTACTGAAGAAGAAAGGAAGAGGTTTCGCCGACTATTACAAGAATTTCAAGACGTTTTTGCCGAAAACCCCGAGCAAGTGGGAAAGTGTGAGGTCGTGCGGCACAGGATCAACACGGGAGATCACGCTCCGATCAAGCAGGCACCACGACGTTTACCGTTCTGTCGCCGTGCCGAAGTTGACGAATTATTGGCGAAGATGCAGAAGCAAGGGGTGATAGAAGAGTCGAAAAGCCTCTGGTCTTCGCCAATTGTCGACTTAATGAAATTACCAAGAAGGATTCCTATCTGCTGCCCAGGATAGAAGACACCTTGTACGCCCTTTCTGGATCTTCTTGGTTCTCAACAATTGATCTCCAAAGTGGATATTGGCAGATTCCTGTCGATAAAAGGGATCGTGAGAAGACCGCATTTTGCACAGGCTCTGGATTGTGGCAATTCAAAGTGATGCCATTTGGGCTGTGTAATGCTCCAGCTACCTTCGAAAGACTCATGGAAACTGTTCTCGCTGATCTGACTTGGAAGATTTGTCTAGTGTACTTGGACGATATAATTGTCTATGGACGAACCTTCGAAGAGGAAGTACAACGCTTAAAAGAGGTGTTCACCCGCCTGCGCGAAGTAAAGCTTTTGATGAACCCGAAGAAATGTAGCTTCTTCCGCAACGAAGTGGCATACCTGGGACATGTCGTATCCAGTCAAGGAGTTAAAACGGATCCGGAGAAGATTTCTGCGGTACGTGAATGGCCGATTCCCAAGAACAAGACTGAACTACGAAGCTTTCTTGAACTCTGCACGTACTATAGAAAATTCGTGCAGGGTTTCTCGCGTATCGCACGACCGCTACACCGACTGACGGAAGAGAAGATGGACTTCGTGTGGACGGAAGAGTGTCAAGAGGCGTTCGAAGAGCTGAAGAGGAGATTAGAAGAGACACCTGTTTTGGCGTACCCTTGGATGGACGCGGACTTCGTTTTGGATACCGATGCCTCGAATTTTGCCATCGGAGCAGTCCTGTCACAAATACAAAATGGAGAGGAGAGGGTCATCGCGTATTTCTCCAAGACGCTGGGGAAAGCAGAGAGAAATTATTGTGTGACCCGAAAGGAACTCTTGGCCATAGTCAAGTCCATAGAGCATTTCCATCACTATCTTTATGGACGAAAATTCCTTATCCGCACAGATCATGCAGCTCTGACCTGGCTCCTGAATTTCAAGAATCCAGAAGGTCAAACGGCGCGTTGGATCGAACGATTACAGGAGTACCAATTTCAAATTAAATACAGAGCAGGAAATATACATGGAAATGCGGATAGCCTTTCAAGAAGACCATGTGGGGAACAATGTAAGCGTTGCTCCCGTTTGGAAGAAAAAGAGAGTGCAAACGAACACTGTCTCCTCAGGACCACACATAGAAACGAACAGTTAGACGAGTGGAGAAAAGCTCAAGAGGAAGACGATGAAATTGGCTTGGTATTCTTGAAGAAACAAGAAGGAACGAAACCAAGCTGGTCGGAACTTTCGTCTTCCTCGCCGGAAACGAAATACTTGTGGGCAATTTGGGATTCCCTGGAAATCAAGGAAGGTCTCTTGTGCAGGAAATGGGAATCTGCCGATGGGAAACAAGTTTCTTGGCTTCTGGTTGTGCCGAAGAGCAAGGTTGAAGAGGTTTCGAAGCAATGCCACGACGCACCATCAGGTGGCCATTTTGGAATCAAGAAGACGCTGGCCAAAGTTCGTCAGAGATTCTTCTGGTTGGATCACCGGAAAGCCGTCGACGAGTGGTGTCGTGGAGGGCTGAAGAAGGGCCCCAAAGAGAGGGGAGAGGGGCCATGAAGGTTTACAATGTCGGGGCACCATTTGAGAGGATCGCGCTCGACACTGTGGGTCCCTTGCCCAGGTCTTCGGCCGGAAACAGGTACGCGCTGGTTGTGGTACATTATTTTTCGAAGTGGCCGGAGGTGATTGCGCTACCAAACCAGCAGGCGACAACGATTGCAAGAGCGTTGTTGGAACAGGTGATCAGCCGGTATGGAGTGCCGCTAGAGTTGCACTCTGATCAGGGTCGGAGTTTCGAATCTTCCATCTTCAAGGAACTGATGAAGATGCTGGGGATAAAGAAGACGAGGACAACTCCTTTACACCCTCAGTCGGATGGACTCGTAGAGCGGATGATTAGAACTTTGCTGCAGTATCTGTCCCAGTTTGTTTCAGAACATCAGAAAGATTGGGACGAATGGATTCCAACGTTTCTTCTTGCATACCGGACCTCCAGACATGAAACCACAGGATTGACTCCATCTATGGTTTTCATGGGCAGAGACCTGCGTCTTCCGTTAGACCTGTTGAGAGGGACTTCACCAAGTGCTTTAACGGATGAGAAGACGTACGTCGAAGAATACCGAGCAAGACTTGCTGAAACTCACAACTTTGTACGAGAGAGGTTGCGGATATGTAGCAACAAAGCAAAATCATGGTACGATTCCCGTGCACGGCCGATCTCATTTGCCCAAGGAGAGAAGGTCTGGTTGTACAATCCGAAAAGAACAAAAGGGAAATGTCCCAAGTTGCAATTTGACTGGGAAGGACCATACGAGGTTGTTCAACGATTGAATGACCTAATCTATAGGATTGTCCGTTCCCCTAGAAAGAAACTGCGGATTGTACATGTCAATCGGCTTGCCCGCTTCGATTCAAGAACAACGAATTTGAAGAAATCAAAGGACAATGATCGACATTCTTCGCCCAAGAAGAGGACTTGTCGTCGCTGAAGACTAGGGACAGAATTTTCCTTCTGGCAGCGGAGGCTTTCCTTCGTTTGCGGCCGAACCGGCCAAGGTTGTTATGAGGAAGTGACATTCTCTTAGGAGGGTGTCCCCTCATCATCTGAGGCTGCATTTCAATAGCGACGTGCAGCGCCAGGAGTCGGTTCGCGAAAGAGTGGTGTTCGGGAGCCCCAAATAAAGGGTTCAGGAGAAGGTTCCCTTGGGGGAACATCCGAGGGAAGATTTCTCGACGGCTAGGGGAAATTCACCCGAGAAGCCTGGAGGAAAGAAGACTATAAATACAAGAAAGAAGGACTCAATGTGGAAGGGCGAGGAATGAGTGATCCAGGATTACCCGGAGAAGAATTCTTCGGAGGATCGAGTACCGGCGTCTTGCTCAGGGCTTTTGGTGGTTTTCCCCTGAGACGGAGGACGAATGTCAGGACGTTACTGTCTGAGAGACCACCTAGGTAAAGGAATTAATTTGGTTTTACTTACTCTTCAGGCAGAGGTACCACGTGGTTGCAGGCCGGCTTCACTGACAGAAGGAAGCGACAGAGGTTAGCGTTATCGGACTGAAGACGTTCACAGTCGTCGGACTGAAATTGCTGACAGTGAAGTTCGACGCGGTCGGGACGACCGCTTAACGAAGGAGGAGGGC
Source organism: Nomia melanderi (assembly GCF_051020985.1). Classification (NCBI taxonomy): domain Eukaryota; kingdom Metazoa; phylum Arthropoda; class Insecta; order Hymenoptera; family Halictidae; genus Nomia; species Nomia melanderi. Next base: position 20,414 of record NW_027475628.1, on the reverse strand, counting down.
AATGTTGCGATACATCGAATTAACGAGGTTGCGATGTATCGAACTCGTCCCTCTAGCACGCACGGCTGAACCAACCCTTAGGATCTGAAGGGGGTTGAAATAAACTGGTCGCTAAGGAGTTGGTCAGAGTAATCGAAGACAAACGAGTAGTCTTTGACGAGAATAGACGTGTTGAGCTATAGACTACATTCTGTAATATTTGTATGAAATTGTAAATATTAGTGTAAATAAGAACATTGTAAATAAACATGTCGCGGGCGAGCACTCCAGGACCCGCCCAGCGCAACAATATGTATAACTGCATAACACAATGTAAAAGGTGAAATACAATAAAAAAGAATACAAAACAATGTATAAACGCTTAAAACTACATAATGCTATAGAATGGTGTATAATACTACATAAAACTGTATAAAATTATGTAGAACTATAATATACTTTACAAAAGTGTATAAAACTGTGTAAAATTATATAAAACTCGCATAACACAGTTAAAGATCGCTTCTCGGCATTATGGTTAATATCAACGTGTGCTCGCATAACACAGATCCAGATCGCCTCCCGGGCCTTACGGCTAATGTGAACGCGTACTAGCATAAGCCAAATCCAGCTCGCTTCTCGGGCTTATGGATATGCTTTGCCATAAGCCCGACAGGATATCTGCATTTGTGTTATGCGTGCTCACATTGATCTTAGTAATAAGGCCGAGAAGCGTTCGGGATTTGGGTTATTCGATTACACTTTGATCTTAGCCATAGGGCCGAGGAGCGATCTGGATGCCTGTTATGAGAGTACACTTTGATCTGAGCCATAAGGCCGAGAAGCGAACTGCATTTGGGTTATGCGAGTACACTCTGATCTTAGCCATAAGGCCGAGAATCGATCTGGATGTGTTATATGCCCGTACACTTTGATCTTATCCATGAGGCCGAGAAGCGACCTGGATGTGTGTTATGCGAGTACACACTGATTTTAGCCATAATGCCGTGCAGCGATCTGGATGTGTGTTATTCGAGATCACTTTGAATTTAGCCATAAAGCCGAGAAGCGAACTGGATGTGTGTTGTGCGAGTACACTTTGGTATTAGCCATAAGCCCGAGAAGCCACCTGGATTTGTGTTATTCGAGTACACTTTGATCGCAGCCATAAGGCCGAGAAGCGATCTGAATTTGGGTTACTCGAGTACACTTTGATCTTAGCCATAAGGCCGAGAAACGATCCGGTTGTGTGTTATGCGAGTTCCCTTTGATCTTTGCCATAAGGCCGAGAAGCGATCTGGATGTTTGATATGCAGGTACAGATTGATCTTAGCCATAAGGCCGAGAAGCGTCCTGGGTTCGGGTTATTCGAGTACACTTTGGTCTTAGCGACAAGGCCGAGAAACGATCCAGATATGTGTTATGCGAGTACACTTTGAACTTCGTCATAAGGGCGAGAAGCGGTAGGGATGTGTGTTATGCGAGTACACTTTGAACTTGGTCATAAGGGCGAGAAGCGGTATGGATGTGTGTTATGCGAGTACACTTTGAGCTTAGCTATAAGGCCGAGAAGCGATCTGGGTGTGTGTTATGCGAGTACCATTTGATCTTAGCCATAAGGCGGACAAGCGATCTGGATGTATGTTATGCGAGGTCCCTTTGATCTTAACCATAAGGCCGAGAAGCGATCTAGATGTGTGTTATGCGGGTACACGTTGATCTTAGCCATAAGGCCTAGAAACGATCTGGATGTGTGTTATGCGAGGACACTATGGACTTAGCCATAAGGCCGAGAAGCGATCTGGATGTGTGTTATGCGGGTACACTTTGATCTTCGCCATATGGCCAGGAAGCGATCTGGTTATGTTATATGTGAGTACACTGTGATCTTAGCCATAAGGCCGAGAAGCGATCTGGATTTGGGTTGTTCGAGTACACTTTGATCTTAGCCATAAGTCCCAGGAGCGATCTGGGTGTGTGTTATGCGAGTACACTTTGATCTGAGCCATAAGGCGGTGTAGCGATCTGGCTGTGTGTTATGCGAGAACACTTTCATCTTAGCTATAAGGCCAAGAAGCGACCTGGATTTGCGTTATGCGGGTACAACTTGATCTTCGCCATAAAGCCGAGAAGCGATCTGGCTGTTGTGTTATGCGATTACACTTTCATCTTAGCTATAAGGCCAAGAAGCGACCTGGATGTGCGTTATGCGGGTACAACTTGATCTTCGCCATAAGGCCGAGAAGCGATCTGGATGTGTGTTGTGCTGGTACACTTCGATCTCACCCATAAGGCCGGCATGCGATCTGGATGTGTGTTATGCGAGTACACTTTGATCGTAGCCTTAAGGCCGAGAAGCGATCTGAACTTGGGTTATTCGAGTACACTTTGATCTCAGCCATAAGGCGTTCAAGCTATCTGGATGTTTGTTATGCGAGGGCAATATCATCTTAGCCATAATGCCGATAAGCGTCCTGGATTCGGTTTATTCGAGTACACTTTGATCTTAGCCATAAGGCCGAGAAGCGATCTGGATGTGTGTTATGCGAGTACACTTTGAGCTTAACCATAAGGCCGAGATTGGTTCTGGATATGGGTTATTCGAATACACTTTAATCTTAGCCATAAGGGCGAGAAGCGATCTGGATGTGTGTTATGCAAGTACACTTTGATCTTATCCATAAGGCCGAGAAGCCATCTGGATTTGTTTATTTGAGCACTAATAATAAACTAATAAGCATATATAAAACTATATAAAACTTAATAAAACTAATAAAACTATATAAAACTATATAAAACTAATAAAACTATATAAAACTATATAAAACTATATAAAACTAAGAAAACTATATAAAACTATATAAAACTAACAAAACTATATTAAACTATATAAAAATATTTAGAACTATATAAAACGATATAAAACGATATAAAACTATATAAAACTATATAAAACTATATAAAACTAACAAAACTATGTAAACCTATATAAAACTCTATAGAACTATATAATACTACATAAAACTATATAAAACTATATAAAACTATATAAAACTAATAAAACTATATAAAACTATATAAAACTATATAAAACTAACAAAACTATATAAAACTATATAAAACTAACAAAACTATATTAAACTATATAAAAATATTTAGAACTATATAAAACGATATAAAACGATATAAAACTATATAAAACTATATAAAACTATACAAAACTATATAAAACTATATGAAACTAAAAAAACTAAAAAAACTATATAAAACTATATAAAACTATATAAAACTAATAAAACTATATAAAACTATAAAAAAGTATATAAAACTATATAAAACTATATAAAACTAATAAAACTATATAAAACTATATATAACTATATAAAACTAATAAAACTATATAAAACTATATAAAACTATATAAAACTAAAAAAACTATATAAAACTATAAAAAACTATATAAAACTATATAAAACTATATAAAACTAACAAAACTATATAAAACTATATAAAACTATATAAAACTATATAAAACTATATAAACTATATAAAACTATAAAAAACTATATAAAACAATATAAAACTTTATAAAACTCTATAAAACTATATAAAACTAACAAAACTATATAAACATATATAAAACTCTATAGAACTATATAAAACTCCATAAAACTATATAAAACTATGTAAAACTATATAAAACTAACAAAACTATGTAAACCTATATAAAACTCTATAGAACTATATAAAACTACATAAAACTACATAAAGCTATATAAAACTATATAAAACTATATAAAACTAATAAAACTATATAAAACTATATAAAACTATATAAAACTAACAAAACTATATAAAACTATATAAAACTAACAAAACTATATAAAACTATATAAAACTATATAAAACTTACAAAACTATATAAAAATATTTAGAACTATATAAAACGATATAAAACGATATAAAACTATATAAAACTATATAAAACTATACAAAACTATATAAACATATATAAAACTCTATAGAACTATATAAAACTATATTAAACTGTGTATAACTATATAAAGCTATATAAAACAATATAAAACTCTATAAAACAGTATAAAAATGTATAAAACTATATAGAACTATATAAAACTAATAAAACTGTGTAAAACTATATAAAACTATATAAAACTGTGTAAAACTATATAAAGCTATATAAAACAATATAAAACAATATAAAACAGTATAAAAATGTATAAAACTATATAGAACAATATAAAACTGATAAAACTATGTAAAGTAATACAATACTTTATAAAACTATATAAAACTATATAACACAGTATAAAACTATACAACCTTATATAAAACAATAAACAACTAATAAAACTATACAAAACTATATAAAACTATATAACTCTATATAAAACTATATAAAACTATATAAAACTATATAGAACTGTATTAAACTATGTAAAACTATGTAAAACTATATAAAACTATATAAAACTAACAAAACAATATAAAACTATACAAAACAGTATAAAAATGTATAAAACTATATAAAACTATATAAAACTATATAAAACTAATAAAACTATATAAAACTATATAAAACTATATAAAACTAACAAAACTGTATAAAACTACAAAACACTAACAAAACTATATAAAACTGTATAAACCTCTAAAAAAGTATATAAAACTATATAAAACTATATAAAACTATATTAAACTATATAAAACTAATAAAACTATATAAAACTATATAAAACTATATAAAACTAACAAAACTATATAAAACTATAAAAAACTTAATAAAACTATATAAGACTATATAAAACTAATAAAACTGTATAAAACTATATAAAACTATATAAAACTATATAAAACTATATAAAACTATGTAAAACTATATAAAACTAACAAAACTATATAAAACTATATAAAACTCCATAAAACTATATAAAACTTACAAAACTATATAAAAATATTTAGAACTATATAAAACGATATAAAACGATATAAAACTATATGAAACTATATAAAACTATTTAACACCATATGAAACTATATAAAACTAACAAAACTATATAAACCTATATAAAACTCTATAGAGCTATATAAAACTATATAAAACTATATAAAACCGTATAAAACTATATAAAATTATATAAAACTATATAAAACTAATAAAATTATATAAAACTATATAGTACTATATAAAACTATATAATACTAATAAAACTATATAAAACTATATAAAACTCTATAAAACTCTATAAAACTATATAAAACTATATAAAACTATATAAAAATATATAAAACTATATAAAACTATATAAAACTTTATAAAACCAACAAAACTATATAAAACTATATAAAACCAACAAAACTATATAAAACTATATAAAACCATGTAAATCTAATAAAACTATATAAAACTATATAAATCTATATAAAACTGTCTGAAACTGTCTGAAACTGTATAAAACTATATAAACTATATAAAACTGTATAAAACTATATAAAACTATATAAAACTATATAAAACTGTGCAAAACTATATAAAGCTATATAAAACAATATAAAACTCTATAAAACTCTATAAAACTATATCAAACAATATCAAACTATATAAAACTATATAAAACTCTATAAAACTATGCATAACTATTTAAAACTATATAAAACTATATAAAACTATATAAAACATTATAAAACTATATAAAAGTAATTAAACTATATAAAACTGTATAAAACTATATAAAACTATATAAAACTATATAAAACTATATAAAACTATATAAAACTCTATAAAACTATATAAAACTATATAAAACTATATAAAACCAACAAAACTATATAAAACTATATAAAACTATATAAAACAATATAAAACTGTATAAAACTATATAAAACTATATAAAACTATATAAAACTGTGCAAAACTATATAAAGCTATATAAAACAATATAAAACTCTATAAAACAGTATAAAAATGTATAAAACTATATAGAACTATATAAAACTAATAAAACTGTATAAAACTATATAAAACTATATAAAACTGTGTAAAACTATATAAACCTATATAAAACAATATAAAACAATATAAAACAGTATAAAAATGTATAAAACTGGATAGAACTATATAAAACTAATAAAACTATATAAAATAATACAATACTATATAAAACTATATAAAACTATATAAAACAATATAAAACCGTATAAAACTATATAAAACTATATAAAACTGTGCAAAGCTATATAAAGCTATATAAAACAATATAAAACTATATAAAACAGTATACAAATGTATAAAACTATATAGAACTATATAAAACTAATAAAACTGTGTAAAACTATATAAAACTATATAAAACTGTGTAAAACTATATAAAGCTATATAAAACAATATAAAACAATATAAAACAGTATAAAAATGTATAAAACTATATAGAACAATATAAAACTGATAAAACTATGTAAAGTAATACAATACTTTATAAAACTATATAAAACTATATAACACAGTATAAAACTATACAACCTTATATAAAACAATAAACAACTAATAAAACTATACAAAACTATATAAAACTATATAACTCTATATAAAACTATATAAAACTATATAAAACTATATAGAACTGTATTAAACTATGTAAAACTATGTAAAACTATATAAAACTATATAAAACTAACAAAACAATATAAAACTATACAAAACAGTATAAAAATGTATAAAACTATATAAAACTATATAAAACTATATAAAACTAATAAAACTATATAAAAACTATATAAAACTATATAAAACTAACAAAACTGTATAAAACTACAAAACACTAACAAAACTATATAAAACTGTATAAACCTCTAAAAAAGTATATAAAACTATATAAAACTATATAAAACTATATTAAACTATATAAAACTAATAAAACTATATAAAACTATATAAAACTATATAAAACTAACAAAACTATATAAAACTATAAAAAACTTAATAAAACTATATAAGACTATATAAAACTAATAAAACTGTATAAAACTATATAAAACTATATAAAACTATATAAAACTATATAAAACTATGTAAAACTATATAAAACTAACAAAACTATATAAAACTATATAAAACTCCATAAAACTATATAAAACTTACAAAACTATATAAAAATATTTAGAACTATATAAAACGATATAAAACGATATAAAACTATATGAAACTATATAAAACTATTTAACACCATATGAAACTATATAAAACTAACAAAACTATATAAACCTATATAAAACTCTATAGAGCTATATAAAACTATATAAAACTATATAAAACCGTATAAAACTATATAAAATTATATAAAACTATATAAAACTAATAAAATTATATAAAACTATATAGTACTATATAAAACTATATAATACTAATAAAACTATATAAAACTATATAAAACTCTATAAAACTATATAAAACTATATAAAACTATATAAAAATATATAAAACTATATAAAACTATATAAAACTTTATAAAACCAACAAAACTATATAAAACTATATAAAACCAACAAAACTATATAAAACTATATAAAACCATGTAAATCTAATAAAACTATATAAAACTATATAAATCTATATAAAACTGTCTGAAACTGTCTGAAACTGTATAAAACTATATAAACTATATAAAACTGTATAAAACTATATAAAACTATATAAAACTATATAAAACTGTGCAAAACTATATAAAGCTATATAAAACAATATAAAACTCTATAAAACTCTATAAAACTATATCAAACAATATCAAACTATATAAAACTATATAAAACTCTATAAAACTATGCATAACTATTTAAAACTATATAAAACTATATAAAACTATATAAAACATTATAAAACTATATAAAAGTAATTAAACTATATAAAACTGTATAAAACTATATAAAACTATATAAAACTATATAAAACTATATAAAACTATATAAAACTCTATAAAACTATATAAAACTATATAAAACTATATAAAACCAACAAAACTATATAAAACTATATAAAACTATATAAAACAATATAAAACTGTATAAAACTATATAAAACTATATAAAACTATATAAAACTGTGCAAAACTATATAAAGCTATATAAAACAATATAAAACTCTATAAAACAGTATAAAAATGTATAAAACTATATAGAACTATATAAAACTAATAAAACTGTATAAAACTATATAAAACTATATAAAACTGTGTAAAACTATATAAACCTATATAAAACAATATAAAACAATATAAAACAGTATAAAAATGTATAAAACTGGATAGAACTATATAAAACTAATAAAACTATATAAAATAATACAATACTATATAAAACTATATAAAACTATATAAAACAATATAAAACCGTATAAAACTATATAAAACTATATAAAACTGTGCAAAGCTATATAAAGCTATATAAAACAATATAAAACTATATAAAACAGTATACAAATGTATAAAACTATATAGAACTATATAAAACTAATAAAAAGGTATAAAACTATATAAAACTATATAAAACTATATATAACTGTGTACAACTATATAAAGCTATATAAAACAATATAAAACTATACAAAACAGTATAAAATGTATAAAACTATATAGAACTATATAAAACTAATAAAACTATATAAAATAATACAATACTTTATAAAACTATATAAAACAATATAACACAGTATAAAACTATACAACCCTATATAAAACAATAAACAACTAATAAAACTATACAAAACTATATAAAACGATATTAACTATATAAAGCTATATAAAACTTTATAAAACTGTATAAAACTATATAAAACTTTATAAAACTATATAAACCTATTTAAAACTCTATAAAACTATATAACACTATATAAAACTATATAAAACTATATAAAACTATATAAAACTATATAAAACTATATAAAACTATATAAAACTAATAAAACTATATAAAACTATATAAAACTAACAAAAGTATATTGAACCTTATAAAACAATATAAAACTATATAAAACTATATAAAACTATATAAAACAATATAAAACTCTATAAAACTATATAAAACAATATAAAACTATATAAAACTATATAAAACTATATAAAACTATATAAAACTATATAAAACTATATAAAACTCTATAAAACTATATAAAACCAACAAAACTATATAAAACTATATAAAACAATATAAAACTGTATAAAACTATATAAAACTATATAAAACTATATAAAACTGTGCAAAACTATATAAAGCTATATAAAACAATATAAAACTCTATAAAACAGTATAAAAATGTATAAAACTATATAGAACTATACAAAACTAATAAAACTATATAAAAACTATATAAAACTATATAAACCTCTATAAAACTATATAAAACTATATAAAACTAACAAAACTAAAGAAAACCATGTAAATCTAATAAAACTATATAAAACTTCATAAATCTATGTAGAACTATACAGTACCTTATAAAACTATATAAAACTATATAAAACTAACAAAACTATATAAAAACTATATAAAACTATATAAAACTAATAAAACTGTATAAAACTATATAAAACTATATAAAACTATATAAAACTATATAAAACTATGTAAAACAATATAGAACTAACAAAACTATATAAAACTATATAAAACTCCATAAAACTATATAAAACTTACAAAACTATATAAAAATATTTAGAACTACATAAAACGATATAAAACGATATAAAACTATATGAAACTATATAAAACTATTTAACACCATATAAAACTATATAAAACCGTATAAAACTATATAAAACTGTGCAAAGCTATATAAAGCTATATAAAACAATATAAAACAATATAAAACTCTATAAAACAGTATGAAAATGTATAAAACTATATAGAACTATATAGAACTATATAAAACTAATAAAAAGGTATAAAACTATATAAAACTATATAAAACTAACAAAACTATATAAAACTATAAAAAACTATATAAAACTATATAAAACTATTAAAATTATATAAAACTATATAGTACTATATAAAACTGTATAAAGATAATAAAACTATATAAAACTATATAATACCCTATAAAACTATGTAAAGCTGTATAAAACTAACAAAACTATATAAAACTATATAAACCTCTATAAAACTATATAAAACTGTATAAAACTATATAAAAATATATAATACTAACAAAACTATATAAAACTATATAAAACTTTATAAAACTCTATAAAACTGTATAAAACTATATAAAACTATATAAAAATATATAAAACTAACAAAACTATATAAAACAATATAAAACTTTATAAAACTCTATAAAACTATATCAAACAATATCAAACTATATAAAACTATATAAAACTCTATAAAACTATGCATAACTATTTAAAACTATATAAAACTATATAAAACTATATAAAACTATATAAAGCTATATAATACTATGTAAAACTATAAAAAACTATATAAAACTATACAAAACTATATAAAACTATATAAAGCTATATAATACTATGTAAAACTATAAAAAACTATATAAAACTATACAAAACTAACAAAACTATATAAAACTAGTAAAACTATATAAAACTAACAAAACTAATGAAAACCATGTAAATCTAATAAAACTATATAAACCTCTATAAAACTATATAAAACTATATAAAACTAACAAAACTACATAAAACTATATAAAACTAACAAAACTAAAGGAAACCATGTAAATCTAATAAAACTATATAAAACTTCATAAATCTATATAGAACTATACAGTACCTCATAAAACTATATAAAACTATATAATACTAACAAAACTATATAAAACTATAAAAAACTATATAAAACTATATAAAACTATATAGAACTAATAAAACTGTATAAAACTATATAAAACTATATAAAACTATATAAAACTATATAAAACTATATAAAACTATATAAAACTATATAAAACTATATAAAACTAACAAAACTATATAAAACTATATAAAACTAATAAAACTATGTAAAACGGTATAGTACTATATAAAACTATATAAAACTATATAAAACTAACAAAACTATATAAAACTATATAAAACTAACAAAACTACATAAAACTATATAAAACTAACAAAACTAGAGAAAACCATGTAAATATAATAAAACTATATAAAACTTCATAAATCTATATAGAACTATACAGTACCTTATAAAACTATACAAAACTATATAAAACTAACAAAACTATATAAAACTATATGAAACTATATAAAACTATGTAAAACTATATAAAACTAAAAAAAATATATAAAACTATATAAAACTATATAAAACTAATAAAACTATATAAAACTATATAAAACTGTATAAAACTATATAAAACTATATAAAACAATATAAAACTGTGCAAAACTATATAAAGCTATATAAAACAATATAAAACTCTATAAAACATTATAAAAATGTATAAAACTATATAGAACTATATAAAACTAATAAAACTGTGTAAAACTATATAAAACTGTATAAAACTGTGTAAAACTATATAAAGCTATATAAAACAATATAAAACAATATAAAACAGTATAAAAATGTATAAAACTATATAGAACTATATAAAACTGATAAAACTATGTAAAGTAATACAATACTTTATAAAACTATATAAAACTATATAACACAGTATAAAACTATACCACCCTATATAAAACAATAAACAACTAATAAAACTATACAAAACTATATAAAACTATATAACTCTATATAAAACTATATAAAACTATATAAAACTATATAGAACTGTATTAAACTATGTAAAACTATGTAAAACTATATAAAACTATATAAAACTAACAAAACTATATAAAACTGTATAAAACTCTATAATACTATATAAAACTATATAAAAATATACAAAACTATATAAAACTAACAAAACTATATAAAACTATATAAAACTATATAAAACTATATAAAACTATATAAATCTATATAAAACTATATAAAACTAACAAAACTATATAAAACTATATAAAACTATATAAATCTATATAAAACTGTCTGAAACTGTCTGAAACTGTATAAAACTATATAAACTATATAAAACTGTATAAAACTATATAAAACTGTGCAAAGCTATATAAAGCTATATTAAACAATATAAAACTATATAAAACATTATAAAAATGTATAAAACTATATAGAACTATATAAAACTAATAAAACTGTGTAAAACTATATAAAACTATATAAAACTGTGTAAAACTATATAAAGCTATATAAAACAATATAAAACAATATAAAACAGTATAAAAATGTATAAAACTATATAGAACTATATAAAACTGATAAAACTATGTAAAGTAATACAATACTTTATAAAACTATATAAAACTATATAACACAGTATAAAACTATACAACCCTATATAAAACAATAAACAACTAATAAAACTATACAAAACTATATAAAACTATATAACTCTATATAAAACTATATAAAACTATATAAAACTATATAGAACTGTATTAAACTATGTAAAACTATGTAAAACTATATAAAACTATATAAAACTAACAAAACTATATAAAACTGTATAAAACTCTATAATACTATATAAAACTATATAAAAATATACAAAACTATATAAAACTAACAAAACTATATAAAACTATATAAAACTATATAAAACTAATAAAACTATATAAAACTATATATAACTATATAAAACTAATAAAACTATATAAAACTATATAAAACTATATAAAACTAAAAAAACTATATAAAACTATAAAAAACTATATAAAACTATATAAAACTATATAAAACTAACAAAACTATATAAAACTATATAAAACTATATAAAACTATATAAAACTATATAAAACTATATAAAACTATAAAAAACTATATAAAACAATATAAAACTTTATAAAACTCTATAAAACTATATAAAACTAACAAAACTATATAAACATATATAAAACTCTATAGAACTATATAAAACTCTATAAAACTATATAAAACTATGTAAAACTATATAAAACTAACAAAACTATGTAAACCTATATAAAACTCTATAGAACTATATAAAACTACATAAAACTACATAAAACTATATAAAACTATATAAAACTATATAAAACTAATAAAACTATATAAAACTATATAAAACTATATAAAACTAACAAAACTATATAAAACTATATAAAACTAACAAAACTATATAAAACTATATAAAACTATATAAAACTTACAAAACTATATAAAAATATTTAGAACTATATAAAACGATATAAAACGATATAAAACTATATAAAACTATATAAAACTATATAAAACTATACAAAACTATATAAAACTATATGAAACTATATAAAACTAACAAAACTATATAAAACTATATAAAACTATACGACACTATGTGAAACTCTATAAAACTATTTAACACCATATAAAACTATATAAAACTAACAAAACTATATAAACCTATATAAAACTCTATAGAACTATATAAAACTATATAAAACTATATAAAAATATATAAAACTAACAAAACTATATAAAACAATATAAAACTTTATAAAACTCTATAAAACTATATAAAACTGACAAAACTATATAAACATATATAAAACTCTATAGAACTATATAAAACTCTATAAAACTATATAAAACTATATAAAACTATATAAAACTAACAAAACTATATAAACCTATATAAAACTCTATAGAACTATATAAAACTACATAAAACTATATAAAACTATATAAAACTATATAAAACTAATAAAACTATATAAAACTATATAAAACTATATAAAACTATATGAAACTATATAAAACTATATAAAACTATATAAAACTATATAAAACTAATAAAACTATATAAAACTATATAAAACTATATAAAACTAACAAAACTATATAAAACTATAAAAAAACTATATAAAACTATATAAAACTATATAAAACTAATAAAACTATATAAAACTATATAAAACTGTATAAAACTATATAAAACTATATAAAACTATGTAAAACTGTGCAAAACTATATAAAGCTATATAAAACAATATAAAACAATATAAAACAGTATAAAAATGTATAAAACTATATAGAACTATATAAAACTAATAAAACTATATAAAGCTATATAAAACAATATAAAACAATATAAAACAGTATAAAAATGTATAAAACTATATAGAACTATATAAAACTAATAAAACTATATAAAATAATACAATACTATATAAAACTATATAAAACTATATAAAACTATATAAAACTGTGCAAAGCTATATAAAGCTATATAAAACAATATAAAACTATATAAAACAGTATAAAAATGTATAAAATTATATAGAACTATATAAAACTAATAAAAAGGTATAAAACTATATAAAACTATATAAAACTATATAGAAGTGTATTAAACTATATAAAACTATGTAAAACTATATAAAACTATATAAAACTAACAAAACTATATAAAAGTGTATAAAACTCTATATTACTATATAAAACTATATAAAAATATACAAAACTATATAAAACTATATAAAACTATATAAAACTATATAAAACTATATAAAACTATATAAAACTAACAAAACTATATAAAACTATATAAAACTAATAAAACTATGTAAAACGGTATAGTAGTATATAAAACTATATAAAACTATATAAAACTAACAAAACTATATAAAACTATATAAAACTAACAAAACTACATAAAACTATATAAAACTAACAAAACTAGAGAAAACCATGTAAATATAATAAAACTATATAAAACTTCATAAATCTATATAGAACTATACAGTACCTTATAAAACTATACAAAACTATATAAAACTAACAAAACTATATAAAACTACATGAAACTATATAAAACTATGTAAAACTATATAAAACTAAAAAAAATATATAAAACTATATAAAACTATATAAAACTAATAAAACTATATAAAACTATATAAAACTGTATAAAACTATATAAAACTATATAAAACAATATAAAACTGTGCAAAACTATATAAAGCTATATAAAACAATATAAAACTCTATAAAACAGTATAAAAATGTATAAAACTATATAGAACTATATAAAACTAATAAAACTGTGTAAAACTATATAAAACTATATAAAACTGTGTAAAACTATATAAAGCTATATAAAACAATATAAAACAATATACAACAGTATAAAAATGTATAAAACTATATAGAACTATATAAAACTGATAAAACTATGTAAAGTAATACAATACTTTATAAAACTATATAAAACTATATAACACAGTATAAAACTATACAACCCTATATAAAACAATAAACAACTAATAAAACTATACAAAACTATATAAAACTATATAACTCTATATAAAACTATATAAAACTATATAAAACTATATAGAACTGTATTAAACTATGTAAAACTATGTAAAACTATATAAAACTATATAAAACTAACAAAACTATATAAAACAGTATAAAACTCTATAATACTATATAAAACTATATAAAAATATACAAAACTATATAAAACTAACAAAACTATATAAAACTATATAAAACTATATAAAACTATATAAATCTATATAAAACTATATAAAACTAACAAAACTATATAAAACTATATAAAACTATATAAATCTATATAAAACTGTCTGATACTGTCTGAAACTGTATAAAACTATATAAACTATATAAAACTGTATAAAACTATATAAAACTGTGCAAAGCTATATAAAGCTATATAAAACAATATAAAACTATATAAAACAGTATAAAAATGTAAAAAACTATATAGAACTATATAAAATTAATAAAAAGGTATAAAACTATATAAAACTATATAAGACTATATAAAACCGTGTATAACTATATAAAGCTATATAAAACAATATAAAACTATACAAAACAGTATAAAAATGTATAAAACTATATAAAACTATATAAAACTATATAAAACTAATAAAACTATATAAAACTATATAAAACTATATAAAACTAACAAAACTGTATAAAACTACAAAACACTAACAAAACTATATAAAACTGTATAAACCTCTAAAAAAGTATATAAAACTATATAAAACTATATAAAACTATATTAAACTATATAAAACTAATAAAACTATATAAAACTATATAAAACTATATAAAACTAACAAAACTATATAAAACTATAAAAAACTATATAAAACTATATAAGACTATATAAAACTAATAAAACTGTATAAAACTATATAAAACTATATAAAACTATATAAAACTATATAAAACTATGTAAAACTATATAAAACTAACAAAACCATATAAAACTATATAAAACTCCATAAAACTATATAAAACTTACAAAACTATATAAAAATATTTAGAACTATATAAAACGATATAAAACGATATAAAACTATATGAAACTATATAAAACTATTTAACACCATATGAAACTATATAAAACTAACAAAACTATATAAACCTATATAAAACTCTATAGAACTATATAAAACTATATAAAACTATATAAAACCGTATAAAATTATATAAAATTATATAAAACTATATAAAACTAATAAAATTATATAAAACTATATAGTACTATATAAAACTATATAATACTAATAAAACTATATAAAACTATATAAAACTATATAAAACTATATAAAACTATATAAAAATATATAAAAGTATATAAAACTATATAAAACTGTATAAAACTATATAAAACTATATAAAACTATATAAAACTATATAAAACTATATAAAACTCTATAAAACTATATAAAACTATATAAAACTATATAAAACTATATAAAACAATATAAAACTCTATAAAACTATATAAAACAATATAAAACTATATAAAACTATATAAAACTATACAAAACTATATAAAACTATATAAAACTAACAAAACCATATAAAACTATAAAAAACTATATAAAACAGTATAAAAATGTATAAAACTATATAGAACTATATAAAACTAATAAAAAGGTATAAAACTATATAAAACTATATAAAACTATATAAAACTGTGTATAACTATATAAAGCTATATAAAACAATATAAAACTATACAAAACAGTATAAAAATGTATAAAACTATATAGAACTATATAGAACTAATAAAACTATATAAAATAATACAATACTTTATAAAACTATATAAAACTATATAACACAGTATAAAACTACACAACCCTATATAAAACAATAAACAACTAATAAAACTATACAAAACTATATAAAACTATATAAAACTATATAAAACTTTATAAAACTGTATAAAACTGTATAAAACTATATAAAACTTTATAAAACTATATAAAACTATATAAAACTCTATAAAACTATATAACACTATATAAAACTAAATAAAACTATATAAAACTATATAAAACTATATAAAACTATATAAAACTAATAAAACTATATAAAGCTATATAAAACTAAAAAAACTATATAAAACTAACAAAAGCATATTGAACCTTATAAAACAATATAAAACTATATAAAACTATATAAAACTCTATAAAACTATATAAATCTATATAAAACTATATAAAACTATATAAAACAATATAAAACTCTATAAAACTATATAAAACAATATAAAACTATATAAAACTAACAAAACTATATAAAACTATAAAAAACTATATAACACTATATAAAACTATTAAAATTATATAAAACTATATAGTACTATATAAAACTGTATAAAAATAATAAAACTATATAAAACTATATAATACCCTATAAAACTATGTAAAGCTGTATAAAACTGACAAGACTATATAAAACTATATAAAACTATATAAAACTCCATCAAACTATATAAAACTATATAAAGCTATATAAAACCAACAAAACTATATAAAACTATATAAACCCAACAAAACTATATAAAACTATATAAAACCATGTAAATCTAATAAAACTATATAAAACTATATAAATCCATATAAAACTGTCTGAAACTGTCTGAAACTGTATAAAACTATATAAACTATATAAAACTGTATAAAACTATATAAAACTATATAAACTATATAAAACTATATAAAACTATATAAAACTATATAAAACTATAAAAAACAATATAAAACTGTATAAAACTACATAAAACTATATAAAACTATATAAAACTATATAAAACAATATAAAACCGTATAAAACTATATAAAACTATATAAAACTGTGCAAAGCTATATAAAGCTATATAAAACAATATAAAACTATATAAAACAGTATAAAAATGTATAAAACTATATAGAACTATATAAAACTAATAAAAAGGTATAAAACTATATAAAACTATATAAAACTAACAAAACTATATAAAACTATAAAAAACTATATAAAACTATATAAAACTATTAAAATTATATAAAACTATATAGTACTATATAAAACTGTATAAAAATAATAAAACTATATAAAACTATATAATACCCTATAAAAGTATGTAAAGCTGTATAAAACTAACAAAACTATATAAAACTATATAAACCTCTATAAAACTATATAAAACTGTATAAAACTATATAAAAATATATAATACTAACAAAACTATATAAAACTATATAAAACTTTATAAAACTCTATAAAACTATATAAAACTATATAAAACTAACAAAACTATATAAAACTATATAAAACTAATAAAAACTATGTAAAACGGTATAGTAGTATATAAAACTATATAAAACTATATAAAACTAACAAAACTATATAAAACTATATAAAACTAACAAAACTACATAAAACTATATAAAACTAACAAAACTAGAGAAAACCATGTAAATATAATAAAACTATATAAAACTTCATAAATCTATATAGAACTATACAGTACCTTATAAAACTATACAAAACTATATAAAACTAACAAAACTATATAAAACTACATGAAACTATATAAAACTATGTAAAACTATATAAAACTAAAAAAAATATATAAAACTATATAAAACTATATAAAACTAATAAAACTATATAAAACTATATAAAACTGTATAAAACTATATAAAACTATATAAAACAATATAAAACTGTGCAAAACTATATAAAGCTATATAAAACAATATAAAACTCTATAAAACAGTATAAAAATGTATAAAACTATATAGAACTATATAAAACTAATAAAACTGTGTAAAACTATATAAAACTATATAAAACTGTGTAAAACTATATAAAGCTATATAAAACAATATAAAACAATATAAAACAGTATAAAAATGTATAAAACTATATAGAACTATATAAAACTGATAAAACTATGTAAAGTAATACAATACTTTATAAAACTATATAAAACTATATAACACAGTATAAAACTATACAACCCTATATAAAACAATAAACAACTAATAAAACTATACAAAACTATATAAAACTATATAACTCTATATAAAACTATATAAAACTATATAAAACTATATAGAACTGTATTAAACTATGTAAAACTATGTAAAACTATATAAAACTATATAAAACTAACAAAACTATATAAAACAGTATAAAACTCTATAATACTATATAAAACTATATAAAAATATACAAAACTATATAAAACTAACAAAACTATATAAAACTATATAAAACTATATAAAACTATATAAATCTATATAAAACTATATAAAACTAACAAAACTATATAAAACTATATAAAACTATATAAATCTATATAAAACTGTCTGATACTGTCTGAAACTGTATAAAACTATATAAACTATATAAAACTGTATAAAACTATATAAAACTGTGCAAAGCTATATAAAGCTATATAAAACAATATAAAACTATATAAAACAGTATAAAAATGTAAAAAACTATATAGAACTATATAAAATTAATAAAAAGGTATAAAACTATATAAAACTATATAAGACTATATAAAACCGTGTATAACTATATAAAGCTATATAAAACAATATAAAACTATACAAAACAGTATAAAAATGTATAAAACTATATAAAACTATATAAAACTATATAAAACTAATAAAACTATATAAAACTATATAAAACTATATAAAACTAACAAAACTGTATAAAACTACAAAACACTAACAAAACTATATAAAACTGTATAAACCTCTAAAAAAGTATATAAAACTATATAAAACTATATAAAACTATATTAAACTATATAAAACTAATAAAACTATATAAAACTATATAAAACTATATAAAACTAACAAAACTATATAAAACTATAAAAAACTATATAAAACTATATAAGACTATATAAAACTAATAAAACTGTATAAAACTATATAAAACTATATAAAACTATATAAAACTATATAAAACTATGTAAAACTATATAAAACTAACAAAACTATATAAAACTATATAAAACTCCATAAAACTATATAAAACTTACAAAACTATATAAA
>NW_027475627.1:30000-32500 GCF_051020985.1 Nomia melanderi | reverse complement strand
GTGCTCTCTTATAGTAACCAAACGGGCGGCCGCGACGACCGCGGCGCCGGCCGCTCAGCACGGGCGCTTATGGTGGTAAACTGCCGCGCGTACAGACCAACCGGCCGGGCTGCTGGTACTTAGCCGCTGAAACTATGGTCGATTCGAACATATATTAACATACGATTTTTATTCGATAAATCGTTATTGTACATATTAAACGTTAGTTTCCACCGAAAGAAAAATTTTTTAGAATTTTTTTTTTCCAAAAATTGCAAGAGTAAACTTTTTTAATATTCGATTTAAAAATTTTTAAATGCTTAATCCTTACATTAAACTACTGGGAGAACTCAGAAATCATAATGAAAAAAATTACAAAAATTTATTTTTCTCAGAAACTCCGAAAAACAGAGTGGTCGAATCCGTGCAAGCCGGAATTTTTCTAAGTCCCCACGGTCAAGAGTAAACTTTTTTAATAAGCGTTTTAAAATTATTTCAATGTTTAATCCATGCGTAAACATGAAGTTTATTAACGTTTTTAACATTAAAAAAAATTACAAAAATTTATTTTTCAAAAAAAATGGAAAAAACCGATTCGTCGGAGCGAGGTGTCCTGCCCGTGCGGTAATTCCAGCAGGCGAATCGGACTTCCCGAAATTTTTCTAAGTCCCACGGTCGACACCAACTTTTTTAATAAGCGTTTTAAAATTATTTCAATGTTTAATCCATGCGTAAACATGAAGTTTATTAACGTTTTTAACATTAAAAAAAATTACAAAAATTTATTTTTCGGAAAAAAAGGAAAAAACCGATTCGGCGGAGCGAGGTGTCCAGCCCGTGCGGTAATTCCAGCAGGCGAATCGGACTTCCCGAAATTTTTCTAAGTCCCACGGTCGACACCAACTTTTTTAATAAGCGTTTTAAAATTATTTCAATGTTTAATCCATGCGTAAACATGAAGTTTATTAACGTTTTTAACATTAAAAAAAATTACAAAAATTTATTTTTCGGAAAAAATGGAAAAAACCGATTCGTCGGAGCGAGGTGTCCTGCCCGTGCGGTAATTCCAGCAGGCGAATCGGACTTCCCGAAATTTTTCTAAGTCCCACGGTCGACACCAACTTTTTTAATAAGCGTTTTAAAATTATTTCAATGTTTAATCCATGCGTAAACATGAAGTTTATTAACGTTTTTAACATTAAAAAAAATTACAAAAATTTATTTTTCGGAAAAAAAGGAAAAAACCGATTCGGCGGAGCGAGGTGTCCAGCCCGTGCGGTAATTCCAGCAGGCGAATCGGACTTCCCGAAATTTTTCTAAGTCCCACGGTCGACACCAACTTTTTTAATAAGTGTTTTAAAATTATTTCAATGTTTAATCCATGCGTAAACATGAAGTTTATTAACGTTTTTAACATTAAAAAAAATTACAAAAATTTATTTTTCGGAAAAAATGGAAAAAACCGATTCGTCGGAGCGAGGTGTCCTGCCCGTGCGGTAATTCCAGCAGGCGAATCGGACTTCCCGAAATTTTTCTAAGTCCCACGGTCGACACCAACTTTTTTAATAAGCGTTTTAAAATTATTTCAATGTTTAATCCATGCGTAAACATGAAGTTTATTAACGTTTTTAACATTAAAAAAAATTACAAAAATTTATTTTTCGGAAAAAAAGGAAAAAACCGATTCGGCGGAGCGAGGTGTCCAGCCCGTGCGGTAATTCCAGCAGGCGAATCGGACTTCCCGAAATTTTTCTAAGTCCCACGGTCGACACCAACTTTTTTAATAAGTGTTTTAAAATTATTTCAATGTTTAATCCATGCGTAAACATGAAGTTTATTAACGTTTTTAACATTAAAAAAAATTACAAAAATTTATTTTTCGGAAAAAATGGAAAAAACCGATTCGTCGGAGCGAGGTGTCCTGCCCGTGCGGTAATTCCAGCAGGCGAATCGGACTTCCCGAAATTTTTCTAAGTCCCACGGTCGACACCAACTTTTTTAATAAGCGTTTTAAAATTATTTCAATGTTTAATCCATGCGTAAACATGATGTTTATTAACGTTTTCAACGTTAAAAAAAATTACAAAAATTTATTTTTCAAGAAAAATGGAAAATACCGATTCGGCGGAGCGAGGTGTCCAGCCCGTGCGGTAATTCCAGCAGGCGAATCGGACTTCCCGAAATTTTTCTAAGTCCCACGGTCGACACCAACTTTTTTAATAAGTGTTTTAAAATTATTTCAATGTTTAATCCATGCGTAAACATGACGTTTATTAACGTTTTTGACATTAAAAAAAATTACAAAAATTTATTTTTCAAAAAAAATGGAAAAAACCGATTCGTCGGAGCGAGGTGTCCAGCCCGTGCGGTAATTCCAGCAGGCGAATCGGACTTCCCGAAATTTTTCTAAGTCCCACGGTCGACACCAACTTTTTTAATAAGCGTTTTAAAATTATTTCAATGTTTAATCCATGCGTAAACATGATGTTTATTAACGTTTTCAACGTTAAAAAAAATTACA
>NW_027475627.1:15000-22500 GCF_051020985.1 Nomia melanderi | reverse complement strand
GGAAGCGCACGGTGGTGGTCCAGCGAGGACACGCGACGACGGGGAATAAGAACTATTCGACCCGTTACGAATACGCATGCTCGTCCCGCACGATTTTAACACACACCGTGTTTTTCTCCAGTCGTCAAAGCGTTCGTGCGTCGAATTCGAAAAATAAAAAAAAAAGAAAAACACCTTTTCTCTCTCTCGGGGTAAAAGAGTCGATGTGTATTGTGTATAAAGGTTCTGCGAGAAGTCTCGTTTTGACGTGTGTTCCGCCGATAACGACGATCCTCCGAAACGGGGATACAGAAACGTTACACCTCACAACACGATCTCCGTCTCTTCTCTATAGCAGAAACCGATAAAAATACACCTCCCGAAAGAGAGTATATGGTGATTCTTTTTATATATATATATTTCGAAATTCAACTGAACGTGGCGGAAGCGCACGGTGGTGGTCCAGCGAGGACACGCGACGACGGGGAATAAGAACTATTCGACCCGTTACGAATACGCATGCTCGTCCCGCACGATTTTAACACACACCGTGTTTTTCTCCAGTCGTCAAAGCGTTCGTGCGTCGAATTCGAAAAATAAAAAAAAGAAATACACCTTTTCTCTCTCTCTCGGGGTAAAAAGAGTCGATGTGTATTGTGTATAAAGGTTCTGCTGCGAGAAGTCTCGTTTTGCCGTGTGTTTCGGTAACGACGATCCTCCGAAACGTACATCTCAT
This sequence comes from Nomia melanderi, assembly GCF_051020985.1. Taxonomy (NCBI): domain Eukaryota; kingdom Metazoa; phylum Arthropoda; class Insecta; order Hymenoptera; family Halictidae; genus Nomia; species Nomia melanderi. Next base: position 21,785 of record NW_027475627.1, on the reverse strand, counting down.
TCGTAAGAGAGGAAGAAAACAATCTCCCTGGGGCCAGTCGGTAATATACCGACATACGACGTGTCGTGCACATCCGTCTCACGCACGGTATACAAAATATGAATAAAACGTGTGTAGTCTCTCTCTCTCTCGACTTCTTAATATTTTCTTTCACCTCTGACGCATCATTTCAGGTGACGTCGGGAGCGCGGGAAAAAAAATTTTTCTAAACACACGAAACCGTTCATCTCACGAACAGCCGAAAAAGTTGTCGCTCAGATCCATATCGCAGTGGAGCGGTATCCGCGGGCGGTCGTAATTGAACGACGCACGACGCCGCGAACACTCACGCGAGTCCATACAAACGATTCCGATCGTTTTGCAACAACTAGAACGTACACTGTCCGTGAAATTCACAGAATTTTCGCGTGTCCGCGACAAACGCCGACGAGACACCCATCGTTCGCTCGTACGTAGCATCCTTCTCTTAACCCGACTCAGAAACGTTCTTTGCGCCCTTCGGTAAAAAAACGTTCGATCCGAAGAGGTGAACGACGGCGGGGATTTGACAGAGCTACGCAAGCAGTGTATGGTACGTAAACGACCCTCAGCCAGGCGTGGTCCAGGAATTGTATCCGTGGACCGCAATGTGCGTTCGAAATGTCGATGTTCATGTGTCCTGCAGTTCACACGTTGACGCGCAATTAGCTGCGTTCTTCATCGACCCACGAGCCAAGTGATCCACCGTTCAGGGTAATCGTATAAATTTTATATTTCACATATATAATTTTATTCTCATTTGTTCGACCTAATATCTCTCTTCTTTCAAAGAGAAGATAAAAGTTGATACCTGAATCTCCGACCAGCGCGCGAAGGAGATTCAGGCGTCGCCTTGGAGACGACACCGAAGCCTTTCGAGACGAAAAACGTTCAAGTAATATGTATATATTTCTCGACGTTCCGGGCGTATAGTGCATTCAAAAACCCGCGAAAGACGCAGAAGACTCGCACGCGTGGAAACGACGGGGATATATTTTGTATCCTACCCGATACTGAATCCATCGCGTGCAGTCGACCCTCGCGTTCTTCCGATCAGACGCATCTATTGTTGCGCGCATGTTTTCGCGTCGCATCGCGCGAAACGTTGCACGAATCGTACCGATCGATCGATTGAAAGCAAAATAATGAAAAAAGACTTCACAGCTGGCTCTTTGCCGGTCATTCGTCCCATGTTATCTCTTGCCGCGAAATTGGCGCGCAAGAGTTGGGTGTCAGACGCGCGGCTTTAAAACGAGCTTCACGGCCGGTCCCTTCGTTACCGCTTTCGTTCTTTCTCTCGGAACGACCATGAACGAACACGACGAGCGACGCTACGGCATACACACGTCCACGGATTCGATTAAAAAAACAGACTTCACAGCTGGCTCTTTGCCGGTCATTCGTCCCATATTATCTCTTGCCGCGAAATTGGCGCGCAAGAGTTGGGTGTCAGACGCACGGCTTTAAAACGAGCTTCACGGCCGGTCCTCTCAATTCCGTGTACGGTACACGCAAGATGCGGGTTCCACTTCCAGACTACCCGGTCCCTTCTCTCTACGAGAATCGATAGTAGAAGAACGGCTCGAAAACGCGTCTCAGAGACTAGGGGAAAAGAAGCGGTATGCGAGCGAAACGAAAACGCATTATGGAAACGTCGCGAAACAATGTTCGACGGTTGCTCGGTTCCAATCGTGCGGCCGTTTCAATTTCTCGTGCGCTTCACCGTCCCTCCGTAACTCTGGCCGATCGCGTATACCGAAGAGCCGACACGCGCAAAAACCACAGGCATTGTATACTGTATATATATATGTTACAGTCACAGCCTTCGCGCGTTTTACTCTCCGACGCGGGGTTTCCACGACGAAAGAGAGACAGTTTCGTGGCGGGTGACTCGGCCGAATCGCTACGACGGGTATTTCTATTATAGAACGAATCATCGCCACCCTTTACCAGTGCCCGACGAAGGAATCACAAGGTCATCTGGAGTTTACAATGCCAGCGACGGTAATTCCAACGAAGACCCGATAAGTCAACTCATCGTTCTATTTCTCCCCGTACAGAAAAGCGAATCGACGCTAACGCACCTCGCGCAAGCACGAACGTTCTCTTCGCGTGGATCATCCCATCGTCGAAAGATGTAAAGACGCATTGGAGATCGTGGTCTCTGGCGGGCTCATTGCACGCCCCACTGCATATCTTTCCTCGAATCGAGAATGATTCGTCCACTAAGGCTGCGAAACTACGCGTCGAGGAAACTAGGGGAAAGAAGCGGGATGCGAGCGAAACGACAATACATTATGGAAACGTCGCGAAACAATGTTCGGCGGTTGCTCGTTTCCTCCTGCGGACGTTTCATTGCTCGGGCGCTTCACGTCCCTCCGTAACCTTCGCGCGATCGCGTGCCCCGGAGAGCCGGCAACCGGTGAACCACAGGCGTATAAACTATAGTCTTCTATAGCAAGCCTTCGGCGGTTACTCTCCGACGCGGGGATTCCACGACGAGAGAGAATTTCGTGGCGGGTGACATCGGTCGAAACGCTACGACGGGTATTTCTATTATAGAACGAATCATCGCCACCCTTTACCAGTGCCCGACGAAGGAATCACAAGGTCATCTGGAGTTTACAATGCCAGCGACGGTAATTCCAACGAAGACCCGATAAGTCAACTCATCGTTCTATTTCTCCCCGTACAGACAAGCGAATCAACGCTATCGCACCTCACGCATGCACGAACGTTCTCTTCGCGTGAATCGTCCCATCGTCGAAAGATATAGCCGCTTGGAGATCGTGGCCCATCAAGTTCTTCCGTAACTCCTGCGCGATCGCGTACCCCGGAGAGCAGGCAACCGGTGAACCACAGGCGTATAAACTATAGTCTTCTATAGCAAGCCTTCGCGTTTACTCTACGACGCGGGGATTCCACGACGAGAGAGATTTTCGTGGCGGGTGACACGGCCGAATCGCTACGACGGGTATTTCTATTATAGAACGAATCATCGCCACCCTTTACCAGTGCCCGACGAAGGAATCACAAGGTCATCTGGAGTTTACAATGCCAGCGACGGTAATTCCAACGAAGACCCGATAAGTCAACTCATCGTTCTATTTCTCCCCGTACAGAAAAGCGAATCGGCGCTATCGCACCTCACGCAAGCAGGAATGATCTCTTCGCGTGGATCGTCCCATCGTCGAAAGATGTAAGACGTACAGAAATCGTGGTCCATCACGATTATTCGTAACTCTCCGAGTCGCGTATCTGAGAGTAGGACAAACGGAGAACCACAGGCATAAATAATACTATATGTTTCTTATATAGTTAGCCTTCGCGTTTTACTCTCCGACATGGGGATTCCACGACGAGAGAGAGTTTCGTGGCGGGTGTCTCGGCCGAATCGCTACGACGGGTATTTCTATTATAGAACGAATCATCGCCACCCTTTACCAGTGCCCGACGAAGGAATCACAAGGTCATCTGGAGTTTACAATGCCAGCGACGGTAATTCCAACGAAGACCCGATAAGTCAACTCATCGTTCTATTTCTCCCCGTACAGAAAAGCGAATCGACGCTATCGCACCTCGCGCGAGCACGTAACTACTCTTCGCGTGGATCGTCCCATCGTCGAAAGATGTAAGACGCACGGAAATCGTGGCCCATCAACGTTTTTTTGTAACTCTGCCGATCGCGTATCACAGAGCCGAGACGCACATACCACAGGCGTATAATACCGTTTTCTTTCGTATGGTAAGCCTTCGCGTTTACTCTTCGGCGCGGGGTTTCCACGTCGAGAGAGACATTCGTGGCGGGTGACATCGGTCGAAACGCTACGACGGGTATTACTATTATAGAACGAATCATCGCCACCCTTTACCAGTGCCCGACGAAGGAATCACAAGGTCATCTGGAGTTTACAATGCCAGCGACGGTAATTCCAACGAAGACCCGATAAGTCAACTCAACGTTCTATTTCTCCCCGTACAGAAAAGCGAATCGACGCTGTTGCACCTCACGCAAGCACGAACGTTCTCTTCGCGTGGATCGTCCCATCGTCGAAAGATGTAAGACGCACGGAAATCGTGGCACATCACGTGTTTTCGGAACTCTGTCGACCGCGTATCTCAGAGACGACGCGCGCGAACCACTGGCATATACTATTATATATCGCGTTTTACCCTCCGACGCGGGGATTCCACGACGAGAGAGAGTTTCGTGAGCGGGTTGACTCGGAAGAAACGCTACGACGGGTATTTCTATTATAGAACGCATCATCGCCACCCTTTACCAGTGCCCGACGAAGGAATCACAAGGTCATCTGGAGTTTACAATGCCAGCGACGGTAATTCCAACGAAGACCCGATAAGTCAACTCAACGTTCTATTTCTCCCCGTACAGAAAAGCGAATCGACGCAATCGCACCATACGCGTGCACGTAAACAACTCTTCGCGTGGATCGTCCCATCGTCGAGAGACGTAAGTTTTCATAGTATGAATTCGCGTTTTACTCTCCGACGCGGGGATTCCACGACGAGAGAGAGTTTCGTGAGCGGGTTGACTCGGAAGAAACGCTACGACGGGTATTTCTATTATAGAACGCATCATCGCCACCCTTTACCAGTGCCCGACGAAGGAATCACAAGGTCATCTGGAGTTTACAATGCCAGCGACGGTAATTCCAACGAAGACCCGATAAGTCAACTCAACGTTCTATTTCTCCCCGTACAGAAAAGCGAATCGACGCAATCGCACCATACGCGTGCACGTAAACAACTCTTCGCGTGGATCGTCCCATCGTCGAGAGACGTAAGTTTTCATAGTATGAATTCGCGTTTTACTCTCCGACGCGGGGATTCCACGACGAGAGAGAGTTTCGTGAGCGGGTTGACTCGGAAGAAACGCTACGACGGGTATTTCTATTATAGAACGCATCATCGCCACCCTTTACCAGTGCCCGACGAAGGAATCACAAGGTCATCTGGAGTTTACAATGCCAGCGACGGTAATTCCAACGAAGACCCGATAAGTCAACTCAACGTTCTATTACTCCCCGTACAGAAAAGCGAATCGACGCAATCGCACCATACGCGTGCACGTAACAACTCTTCGCGTGGATCGTCCCATCGTCGAGAGACGTAAGTTTCATAGTAAGCCTTCGGCGTTTTACTCTCCGACGCGGGGATTCCACGACGAGAGAGAGAGTTTCGTGAGCGGGTTGACTCGGAAGAAACGCTACGACGGGTATTTCTATTATAGAACGCATCATCGCCACCCTTTACCAGTGCCCGACGAAGGAATCACAAGGTCATCTGGAGTTTACAATGCCAGCGACGGTAATTCCAACGAAGACCCGATAAGTCAACTCAACGTTCTATTTCTCCCCGTACAGAAAAGCGAATCGACGCAATCGCACCATACGCGTACACGTAAACAACTCTTCGCGTGGATCGTCCCATCGTCGAGAGACGTAAGTTTTCATAGTATGAATTCGCGTTTTACTCTCCGACGCGGGGATTCCACGACGAGAGAGAGTTTCGTGAGCGGGTTGACTCCGAAGAAACGCTACGACGGGTATTTCTATTATAGAACGCATCATCGCCACCCTTTACCAGTGCCCGACGAAGGAATCACAAGGTCATCTGGAGTTTACAATGCCAGCGACGGTAATTCCAACGAAGACCCGATAAGTCAACTCAACGTTCTATTTCTCCCCGTACAGAAAAGCGAATCGACGCAATCGCACCATACGCGTGCACGTAAACAACTCTTCGCGTGGATCGTCCCATCGTCGAGAGACGTAAGTTTTCATAGTATGAATTCGCGTTTTACTCTCCGACGCGGGGATTCCACGACGAGAGAGAGTTTCGTGAGCGGGTTGACTCGGAAGAAACGCTACGACGGGTATTTCTATTATAGAACGCATCATCGCCACCCTTTACCAGTGCCCGACGAAGGAATCACAAGGTCATCTGGAGTTTACAATGCCAGCGACGGTAATTCCAACGAAGACCCGATAAGTCAACTCAACGTTCTATTACTCCCCGTACAGAAAAGCGAATCGACGCAATCGCACCATACGCGTGCACGTAACAACTCTTCGCGTGGATCGTCCCATCGTCGAGAGACGTAAGTTTCCATACTATGAATTCGCGTTTTACTCTCCGACGCGGGGATTCCACGACGAGAGAGTGTTTCGTGAGCGGGTTGACTCGGAAGAAACGCTACGACGGGTATTTCTATTATAGAACGCATCATCGCCACCCTTTACCAGTGCCCGACGAAGGAATCACAAGGTCATCTGGAGTTTACAATGCCAGCGACGGTAATTCCAACGAAGACCCGATAAGTCAACTCAACGTTCTATTGCTCCCCGTACAGAAAAGCGAATCGACGCAATCGCACCATACGCGTGCACGTAACAACTCTTCGCGTGGATCGTCCCATCGTCGAGAGACGTAAGTTTCATAAGTAAGCCTTCGGCGTTTTACTCTCCGACGCGGGGATTCCACGACGAGAGAGTGTTTCGTGGCGGGTGACTAGGCCGAAACGCTACGACGGGTATTTCTATTATAGAACGAATCATCGCCACCCTTTACCAGTGCCCGACGAAGGAATCACAAGGTCATCTGGAGTTTACAATGCCAGCGACGGTAATTCCAACGAAGACCCGATAAGTCAGCTCATCGTTCTATTTCTCCCCGTACAGAAAAGCGAATCGACGCTATCGCACCTCGCGCGAGCACGTAACAACTCTTCGCGTGGATCGTCCCAT
>NW_027475627.1:7500-12500 GCF_051020985.1 Nomia melanderi | reverse complement strand
ATCAGCACAAAGTTATTCAGAGTCACCAAAGCAAACGATGGACGAACGTAAACGCCCGCCACCGATTGGTTTTGATCTAATAAAAGCGTTCCTACCATCTCTGGTCGGAACTCTGTTTTGCATGTATTAGCTCTAGAATTACCACAGTTATCCAAGTAAATGTGGGTACGATCTAAGGAACCATAACTGATTTAATGAGCCATTCGCGGTTTCACCTTAATACGGCATGTACTGAGACATGCATGGCTTAATCTTTGAGACAAGCATATGACTACTGGCAGGATCAACCAGGGAGCTTCGAGTAAATTTTCATCATACGAAGCAAAAATATGTATGTATATATATATCTTAGTCGCCGACTCTCTCCCCTTAAGAGTCGGATCGACGATACTTTTTCTCGTCTTTAAGACAGTTCTCTTTCTCCTCTCTCTTCTCTCTACTCTCTTCTCTCTTCTCTCTTCTCTTTCGAGTTGGTAAATTTCGCTCCACTATTAGATTACCAACTCCGCACGAATTACCACATGGGTATATCCGCGCATATACATCAGGAGGACCTCCAAAAATTTCAAACTCTCCCGTGTATCTCTCCGAGATCTTTTTAGAAGAAAAAGAATCTCGGATGTCACATCGACTTTCAGGTTTGTAAGCACGTATGCTCGAGCGCTCTCCATCGTGTAAGCACGGACATAACGCACGAAGTCCGAAGACCGCGTACGTTAACATGCTGGACATATCGAGAAAGCGCGAACCATGCTAGGCGTACCCATGTCGAGGCCCTCGCGTTAAAGATCATACTCTTCTTTTCGTTCTCTCTTCTTTGCCCAGAAATAATATATATTTCTTATAATATATACCTCTTAGTTTATGTATTTCTCTCTTAGGACACCTCAATTTTATATGTATATATTATATTTCATTCGAACAATTTTTGTTCGTCGCCCCTTTTTGTGTGTAGTATTTCGTTTGGTCTTTGCCATTAAATTTTTGTATACGAAAAATATATTTTCGCTCGGATAGAAAACCCCTTTTGGGTTTCTGAGAGTTGATGTGAGAGTCGTACAAGTATAACGAATATACGTTGTATCCAACCCAACATTCTGGGCTTACCACATAAGGGCCATTCGGTCTGAGACACCGACCCGTGGTCATGCTGTGTAGAGAAAAATTCGCAACGGAACGCGGTACAGAACAGTCGAGGAATGGACCTCGAGGAGCTGAACGACTGCTTCTCGACCGAGATCGTAGAATAGCCGCTCGCCCGCCGCTGCGCCGACCGGTCCGCTCGAACCGACGTGCTCTCTTATAGTAACCAAACGGGCGGCCGCGACGACCGCGGCGCCGGCCGCTCAGCACGGGCGCTTATGGTGGTAAACTGCCGCGCGTACAGACCAACCGGCCGGGCTGCTGGTACTTAGCCGCTGAAACTATGGTCGATTCGAACATATATTAACATACGATTTTTATTCGATAAATCGTTATTGTACATATTAAACGTTAGTTTCCACCGAAAGAAAAATTTTTTAGAATTTTTTTTTTCCAAAAATTGCAAGAGTAAACTTTTTTAATATTCGATTTAAAAATTTTTAAATGCTTAATCCTTACATTAAACTACTGGGAGAACTCAGAAATCATAATGAAAAAAATTACAAAAATTTATTTTTCTCAGAAACTCCGAAAAACAGAGTGGTCGAATCCGTGCAAGCCGGAATTTTTCTAAGTCCCCACGGTCAAGAGTAAACTTTTTTAATAAGCGTTTTAAAATTATTTCAATGTTTAATCCATGCGTAAACATGAAGTTTATTAACGTTTTTAACATTAAAAAAAATTACAAAAATTTATTTTTCAAAAAAAATGGAAAAAACCGATTCGTCGGAGCGAGGTGTCCTGCCCGTGCGGTAATTCCAGCAGGCGAATCGGACTTCCCGAAATTTTTCTAAGTCCCACGGTCGACACCAACTTTTTTAATAAGCGTTTTAAAATTATTTCAATGTTTAATCCATGCGTAAACATGAAGTTTATTAACGTTTTTAACATTAAAAAAAATTACAAAAATTTATTTTTCGGAAAAAAAGGAAAAAACCGATTCGGCGGAGCGAGGTGTCCAGCCCGTGCGGTAATTCCAGCAGGCGAATCGGACTTCCCGAAATTTTTCTAAGTCCCACGGTCGACACCAACTTTTTTAATAAGCGTTTTAAAATTATTTCAATGTTTAATCCATGCGTAAACATGAAGTTTATTAACGTTTTTAACATTAAAAAAAATTACAAAAATTTATTTTTCGGAAAAAATGGAAAAAACCGATTCGTCGGAGCGAGGTGTCCTGCCCGTGCGGTAATTCCAGCAGGCGAATCGGACTTCCCGAAATTTTTCTAAGTCCCACGGTCGACACCAACTTTTTTAATAAGCGTTTTAAAATTATTTCAATGTTTAATCCATGCGTAAACATGAAGTTTATTAACGTTTTTAACATTAAAAAAAATTACAAAAATTTATTTTTCGGAAAAAAAGGAAAAAACCGATTCGGCGGAGCGAGGTGTCCAGCCCGTGCGGTAATTCCAGCAGGCGAATCGGACTTCCCGAAATTTTTCTAAGTCCCACGGTCGACACCAACTTTTTTAATAAGTGTTTTAAAATTATTTCAATGTTTAATCCATGCGTAAACATGAAGTTTATTAACGTTTTTAACATTAAAAAAAATTACAAAAATTTATTTTTCGGAAAAAATGGAAAAAACCGATTCGTCGGAGCGAGGTGTCCTGCCCGTGCGGTAATTCCAGCAGGCGAATCGGACTTCCCGAAATTTTTCTAAGTCCCACGGTCGACACCAACTTTTTTAATAAGCGTTTTAAAATTATTTCAATGTTTAATCCATGCGTAAACATGAAGTTTATTAACGTTTTTAACATTAAAAAAAATTACAAAAATTTATTTTTCGGAAAAAAAGGAAAAAACCGATTCGGCGGAGCGAGGTGTCCAGCCCGTGCGGTAATTCCAGCAGGCGAATCGGACTTCCCGAAATTTTTCTAAGTCCCACGGTCGACACCAACTTTTTTAATAAGTGTTTTAAAATTATTTCAATGTTTAATCCATGCGTAAACATGAAGTTTATTAACGTTTTTAACATTAAAAAAAATTACAAAAATTTATTTTTCGGAAAAAATGGAAAAAACCGATTCGTCGGAGCGAGGTGTCCTGCCCGTGCGGTAATTCCAGCAGGCGAATCGGACTTCCCGAAATTTTTCTAAGTCCCACGGTCGACACCAACTTTTTTAATAAGCGTTTTAAAATTATTTCAATGTTTAATCCATGCGTAAACATGATGTTTATTAACGTTTTCAACGTTAAAAAAAATTACAAAAATTTATTTTTCAAGAAAAATGGAAAATACCGATTCGGCGGAGCGAGGTGTCCAGCCCGTGCGGTAATTCCAGCAGGCGAATCGGACTTCCCGAAATTTTTCTAAGTCCCACGGTCGACACCAACTTTTTTAATAAGTGTTTTAAAATTATTTCAATGTTTAATCCATGCGTAAACATGACGTTTATTAACGTTTTTGACATTAAAAAAAATTACAAAAATTTATTTTTCAAAAAAAATGGAAAAAACCGATTCGTCGGAGCGAGGTGTCCAGCCCGTGCGGTAATTCCAGCAGGCGAATCGGACTTCCCGAAATTTTTCTAAGTCCCACGGTCGACACCAACTTTTTTAATAAGCGTTTTAAAATTATTTCAATGTTTAATCCATGCGTAAACATGATGTTTATTAACGTTTTCAACGTTAAAAAAAATTACAAAAATTTATTTTTCAAAAAAAATGGAAAAAACCGATTCGTCGGAGCGAGGTGTCCTGCCCGTGCGGTAATTCCAGCAGGCGAATCGGACTTCCCGAAATTTTTCTAAGTCCCACGGTCGACACCAACTTTTTTAATAAGTGTTTTAAAATTATTTCAATGTTTAATCCATGCGTAAACATGACGTTTATTAACGTTTTTGACATTAAAAAAAATTACAAAAATTTATTTTTCAAAAAAAATGGAAAAAACCGATTCGTCGGAGCGAGGTGTCCAGCCCGTGCGGTAATGCCAGCAGGCGATCCGGGGTACTCGAAATTTTTCTAAGTCCCGACGGTCAAGAGTAAACTTTTTCATCGCATATTTCAAAATTTTTTCAATGTTTAATCTACGCATAAAAACGCAGTTTATCGCAGTTTTTAACGTTGAGAAAATTGACAAAAATTTTTTTTTCACTGAAAATGGAAAAAATGTATCGGTCGATGCGGGCTATCCAGGCCGTGCGGTAATTCCAGCAGGCGATCCGGGGTACTCGAAATTTTTCTAAGTCCCGACGGTCAAGAGTAAACTTTTTCATCACATATTTCAAAATTTTTTTAATGTTTAATCCACGCATAAAAACGCAGTTTATTAACGTTTTTAACGTTGAGAAAATTGACAAAAATTTTTTTTTCACTGAAAATGGAAAAAATGTATCGGTCGATGCGGGCTGTCCAGGCCGTGCGGTAATTCCAGCAGGCGATCCGAGGTACTCGAAATTTTTCTAAGTCCGAACGGTCAAGAGTAAACTTTTTCATCACATATTTCAAAATTTTTTTAATGTTTAATCCACGCATAAAAACGCAGTTTATTAACGTTTTTAACGTTGAGAAAATTGACAAAAATTTTTTTTTCACTGAAAATGGAAAAAATGTATCGGTCGATGCGAGCTGTCCAGGCCGTGCGGTAATTCCAGCCGGCGATCCGAGGTACTCGAAATTTTTCTAAGTCCGAACGGTCAAGAGTAAACTTTTTCATCACATATTTCAAAATTTTTTCAATGTTTAATCCACTCATAAAAACGCAGTTTATTAACGTTTTTAACGTTGAGAAAATTGACAAAAATTTTTTTTTCACTGAAAATGGAAAAAATGTATCGGTCGATGCGGGCTGTCCAGGCCGTGCGGTAATTCCAGCAGGCGATCCGGGGTACTCGAAATTTTTCTAAGTC
>NW_027475626.1:27500-37584 GCF_051020985.1 Nomia melanderi | reverse complement strand
CTTTACCAGATGAAACTCGCACAAGTTCACGGAGGAACAAGCGAGTGCCAGCTATCCTGAGGGAAACTTCGGAGGGAACCAGCTACTAGATGGTTCGATTAGTCTTTCGCCCCTATACCCAGTTCCGACGATCGATTTGCACGTCAGAATCGCTACGGACCTCCATCAGGGTTTCCCCTGACTTCGTCCTGACCAGGCATAGTTCACCATCTTTCGGGTCCCAACGTGTACGCTCTGGGTGCGCCTCTTCTCGCAATGAGAACGAGACGCCCCGGGAGTGCGAGGCCGCATCGCAACGCGGCCCATCCTCCCTCGGTCGACGCTAAGGAACGACCTTCACTTTCATTCCGCCTTTAGGTTTACAAAATCCCAATGACTCGCGCACATGTTAGACTCCTTGGTCCGTGTTTCAAGACGGGTCCTGAGAGTACCCAAAGCAGTAGCGTCGCCGACCGGTAATTCGAAGCTTGGCCAGTCCGAGGACACCGCCTGCCAACAGCTGACCAGGCTCGGAGCCGGCACCAGGTCCGTACCTCCGAGGGTATACTGATCGAGCTTGCGGCGGGCCTGACGCACATACATTCGAAAATGGATTGGTTGCGGCCCGATACCGTCAGAGTACCGTCGCGCAGCCGGCCGGGCCGCCGAGGGTCTGTCGCGTGCGCCAAAGGCGACGCGGCAGGCAACCACTCGGGCCGTAGACCGACACGCAACGGGTCGCGACGTTCTACTAAGGGAGAAGTGCACGACTACGTTGCCGGAACATTTAGGCCGAAGGCGGTGTACCCTCGCGCATTGGAACCACGAAGGTCCATACGCGGGGTATCTGCGCGCCAACGGAAGCCAGCCTCGTCGACGATGAATCTCCCCATTCGATCTTTTGGGTTTCTCAGGTTTACCCCTGAACGGTTTCACGTACTCTTGAACTCTCTCTTCAAAGTTCTTTTCAACTTTCCCTCACGGTACTTGTTCGCTATCGGTCTCGTGGTCATATTTAGCCTTAGATGGAGTTTACCACCCACTTAGGGCTGCACTCTCAAGCAACCCGACTCTAAGGAAAGGTCCTCCCGAAACGCGTACCGGTCGCTACGGGCCTGGCACCCTCTACGGGTAAATGGCCCCATTCAAGATGGACTTGGACGCGGTTCGACGTCACGGGATAAATGGACCCTCCTGAACACTACATTTCCCTACGGCGGAACCGCGGGATTCAGTGCTGGGCTAATTCCTGTTCGCTCGCAGCTACTAAGGAAATCCTTGTTAGTTTCTTTTCCTCCGCTTAGTAATATGCTTAAATTCAGCGGGTAATCTCGCCTACTCTGAGGTCGTCGTGAACGTGAATTGTATGAAAATTCAATCGAATTTCATAAAAATCGCTCAAAGGCAAAAAAAACAAAGTCTAGAGGAGAGTGCGTTCGAACACAACAATATTCATATTATAACGTATATAAATGATAAATATACCGCGACACGCGCGACTCCGTATCGTCGCGAAAAATCGTTCGCGAACGCGTCTTATGCGCCTCACCAGTGGTCTCTGCTGCGTCGCGTGTCTATATTCTCTTTTTACACTCTTCTCCTTCTTCTATCACATTTTACTCGATCGCGAAAAAGACTCTCGCTAGACGATCTCGCGCTCCGGTTAACTTTAACGCCCGTCCGAGAAGAATTTTCGGGGACTGGACGACCGAAGCGGATCTCGCGCGGTCTCGCGATCGACAGTGAAGAGAAGTGCAGAAGAGGAAAAGAAGACACGACAAACACACACCATGGGGCGACCGACGCGTTCGTTTCAACGCTTTCGCACAAAGTCGGCGGCGGTTATATATTTATATCATTATATTCCGGCGGACGGGACGCGACGTTCGAAAGCCTCGCCAAAGAGGAGCTCCTGCCTCTTCCTCTCTCTTTTCTACGAGAAAAGATAAACGTATTTTACGGGGATACGGAAACGTTACCACGTGGTGTCACACACACGATCGTCCGTCTCTTCTCTATAGCAGAAACCGATAAAAATACACCTCCGAAAGAGAGTATATGGTGATTCTTTTTATATATATATATTTCGAAATACAACTGAACGTGGCGGAAGCGCACGGTGGTGGTCCAGCGAGGACACGCGACGACGGGGAATAAGAACTATTCGACCCGTTACGAATACGCATGCTCGTCCCGCACGATTTTAACACACACCGTGTTTTTTCTCCAGTCGTCAAAGCGTTCGTGCGTCGAATTCGAAAAATAAAAAAAAAAGAAAAACACCTTTTCTCTCTCTCGGGGTAAAAGAGTCGATGTGTATTGTGTATAAAGGTTCTGCGAGAAGTCTCGTTTTGACGTGTGTTCCGCCGATAACGACGATCCTCCGAAACGGGGATACAGAAACGTTACACCTCACAACACGATCTCCGTCTCTTCTCTATAGCAGAAACCGATAAAAATACACCTCCCGAAAGAGAGTATATGGTGATTCTTTTTATATATATATATTTCGAATTCAACTGAACGTGGCGGAAGCGCACGGTGGTGGTCCAGCGAGGACACGCGACGACGGGGAATAAGAACTATTCGACCCGTTACGAATACGCATGCTCGTCCCGCACGATTTTAACACACACCGTGTTTTTCTCCAGTCGTCAAAGCGTTCGTGCGTCGAATTCGAAAAATAAAAAAAAGAAATACACCTTTTCTCTCTCTCTCGGGGTAAAAAGAGTCGATGTGTATTGTGTATAAAGGTTCTGCTGCGAGAAGTCTCGTTTTGCCGTGTGTTTCGGTAACGACGATCCTCCGAAACGTACATCTCATTCGTAAGAGAGGAAGAAAACAATCTCCCTGGGGCCAGTCGGTAATATACCGACATACGACGTGTCGTGCACATCCGTCTCACGCACGGTATACAAAATATGAATAAAACGTGTGTAGTCTCTCTCTCTCGACTTCTTAATATTTTCTTTCACCTCTGACGCATCATTTCAGGTGACGTCGGGAGCGCGGGAAAAAAAATTTTTCTAAACACACGAAACCGTTCATCTCACGAACAGCCGAAAAAGTTGTCGCTCAGATCCATATCGCAGTGGAGCGGTATCCGCGGGCGGTCGTAATTGAACGACGCACGACGCCGCGAACACTCACGCGAGTCCATACAAACGATTCCGATCGTTTGCAACAACTAGAACGTACACTGTCCGTGAAATTCACAGAATTTTCGCGTGTCCGCGACAAACGCCGACGAGACACCCATCGTTCGCTCGTACGTAGCATCCTTCTCTTAACCCGACTCAGAGACGTTCTTTGCGCCCTTCGGTAAAAAAACGTTCGATCCGAAGAGGTGAACGACGGCGGGGATTTGACAGAGCTACGCAAGCAGTGTATGGTACGTAAACGACCCTCAGCCAGGCGTGGTCCAGGAATTGTATCCGTGGACCGCAATGTGCGTTCGAAATGTCGATGTTCATGTGTCCTGCAGTTCACACGTTGACGCGCAATTAGCTGCGTTCTTCATCGACCCACGAGCCAAGTGATCCACCGTTCAGGGTAATCGTATAAATTTTATATTTCACATATATAATTTTATTCTCACTTGTTCGACCTAATATCTCTCTTCTTTCAAAGAGAAGATAAAAGTTGATACCTGAATCTCCGACCAGCGCGCGAAGGAGATTCAGGCGTCGCCTTGGAGACGACACCGAAGCCTTTCGAGACGAAAAACGTTCAAGTAATATGTATATATTTCTCGACGTTCCGGGCGTATAGTGCATTCAAAAACCCGCGAAAGACGCAGAAGACTCGCACGCGTGGAAACGACGGGGATATATTTTGTATCCTACCCGATACTGAATCCATCGCGTGCAGTCGACCCTCGCGTTCTTCCGATCAGACGCATCTATTGTTGCGCGCATGTTTTCGCGTCGCATCGCGCGAAACGTTGCACGAATCGTACCGATCGATCGATTGAAAGCAAATAATGAAAAAAGACTTCACAGCTGGCTCTTTGCCGGTCATTCGTCCCATGTTATCTCTTGCCGCGAAATTGGCGCGCAAGAGTTGGGTGTCAGACGCGCGGCTTTAAAACGAGCTTCACGGCCGGTCCCTTCGTTACCGCTTTCGTTCTTTCTCTCGGAACGACCATGAACGAACACGACGAGCGACGCTACGGCATACACACGTCCACGGATTCGATTAAAAAACAGACTTCACAGCTGGCTCTTTGCCGGTCATTCGTCCCATATTATCTCTTGCCGCGAAATTGGCGCGCAAGAGTTGGGTGTCAGACGCACGGCTTTAAAACGAGCTTCACGGCCGGTCCTCTCAATTCCGTGTACGGTACACGCAAGATGCGGGTTCCACTTCCAGACTACCCGGTCCCTTCTCTCTACGAGAATCGATAGTAGAAGAACGGCTCGAAAACGCGTCTCAGAGACTAGGGGAAAAGAAGCGGTATGCGAGCGAAACGAAAACGCATTATGGAAACGTCGCGAAACAATGTTCGACGGTTGCTCGGTTCCAATCGTGCGGCCGTTTCAATTTCTCGTGCGCTTCACCGTCCCTCCGTAACTCTGGCCGATCGCGTATACCGAAGAGCCGACACGCGCAAAAACCACAGGCATTGTATACTGTGTATATATATATATATATGTTACAGTCACAGCCTTCGCGCGTTTTACTCTCCGACGCGGGGTTTCCACGACGAAAGAGAGACAGTTTCGTGGCGGGTGACTCGGCCGAATCGCTACGACGGGTATTTCTATTATAGAACGAATCATCGCCACCCTTTACCAGTGCCCGACGAAGGAATCACAAGGTCATCTGGAGTTTACAATGCCAGCGACGGTAATTCCAACGAAGACCCGATAAGTCAACTCATCGTTCTATTTCTCCCCGTACAGAAAAGCGAATCGACGCTAATGCACCTCGCGCAAGCACGAACGTTCTCTTCGCGTGGATCGTCCCATCGTCCAAAGATGTAAAGACGCATTGGAGATCGTGGTCTCTGGCGGGCTCATTGCACGCCCCACTGCATATCTTTCCTCGAATCGAGAATGATTCGTCCACTAAGGCTGCGAAACTACGCGTCGAGGAAACTAGGGGAAAGAAGCGGGATGCGAGCGAAACGACAATACATTATGGAAACGTCGCGAAACAATGTTCGGCGGTTGCTCGTTTCCTCCTGCGGACGTTTCATTGCTCGGGCGCTTCACGTCCCTCCGTAACCTTCGCGCGATCGCGTGCCCCGGAGAGCCGGCAACCGGTGAACCACAGGCGTATAAACTATAGTCTTCTATAGCAAGCCTTCGGCGGTTACTCTCCGACGCGGGGATTCCACGACGAGAGAGAATTTCGTGGCGGGTGACATCGGTCGAAACGCTACGACGGGTATTTCTATTATAGAACGAATCATCGCCACCCTTTACCAGTGCCCGACGAAGGAATCACAAGGTCATCTGGAGTTTACAATGCCAGCGACGGTAATTCCAACGAAGACCCGATAAGTCAACTCATCGTTCTATTTCTCCCCGTACAGACAAGCGAATCAACGCTATCGCACCTCACGCATGCACGAACGTTCTCTTCGCGTGAATCGTCCCATCGTCGAAAGATATAGCCGCTTGGAGATCGTGGCCCATCAAGTTCTTCCGTAACTCCTGCGCGATCGCGTACCCCGGAGAGCAGGCAACCGGTGAACCACAGGCGTATAAACTATAGTCTTCTATAGCAAGCCTTCGCGTTTACTCTACGACGCGGGGATTCCACGACGAGAGAGATTTTCGTGGCGGGTGACACGGCCGAATCGCTACGACGGGTATTTCTATTATAGAACGAATCATCGCCACCCTTTACCAGTGCCCGACGAAGGAATCACAAGGTCATCTGGAGTTTACAATGCCAGCGACGGTAATTCCAACGAAGACCCGATAAGTCAACTCATCGTTCTATTTCTCCCCGTACAGAAAAGCGAATCGGCGCTATCGCACCTCACGCAAGCAGGAATGATCTCTTCGCGTGGATCGTCCCATCGTCGAAAGATGTAAGACGTACAGAAATCGTGGTCCATCACGATTATTCGTAACTCTCCGAGTCGCGTATCTGAGAGTAGGGCAAACGGAGAACCACAGGCATAAATAATACTATATATTTCTTATATAGTTAGCCTTCGCGTTTTACTCTCCGACATGGGGATTCCACGACGAGAGAGAGTTTCGTGGCGGGTGACTCGGCCGAATCGCTACGACGGGTATTTCTATTATAGAACGAATCATCGCCACCCTTTACCAGTGCCCGACGAAGGAATCACAAGGTCATCTGGAGTTTACAATGCCAGCGACGGTAATTCCAACGAAGACCCGATAAGTCAACTCATCGTTCTATTTCTCCCCGTACAGAAAAGCGAATCGACGCTATCGCACCTCGCGCGAGCACGTAACTACTCTTCGCGTGGATCGTCCCATCGTCGAAAGATGTAAGACGCACGGAAATCGTGGCCCATCAACGTTTTTTTGTAACTCTGCCGATCGCGTATCACAGAGCCGAGACGCACATACCACAGGCGTATAATACCGTTTTCTTTCGTATGGTAAGCCTTCGCGTTTACTCTTCGGCGCGGGGTTTCCACGTCGAGAGAGACTTTCGTGGCGGGTGACATCGGTCGAAACGCTACGACGGGTATTACTATTATAGAACGAATCATCGCCACCCTTTACCAGTGCCCGACGAAGGAATCACAAGGTCATCTGGAGTTTACAATGCCAGCGACGGTAATTCCAACGAAGACCCGATAAGTCAACTCAACGTTCTATTTCTCCCCGTACAGAAAAGCGAATCGACGCTGTTGCACCTCACGCAAGCACGAACGTTCTCTTCGCGTGGATCGTCCCATCGTCGAAAGATGTAAGACGCACGGAAATCGTGGCACATCACGTGTTTTCGGAACTCTGTCGACCGCGTATCTCAGAGACGACGCGCGCGAACCACTGGCATATACTATTATATATCGCGTTTTACCCTCCGACGCGGGGATTCCACGACGAGAGAGAGTTTCGTGAGCGGGTTGACTCGGAAGAAACGCTACGACGGGTATTTCTATTGTAGAACGCATCATCGCCACCCTTTACCAGTGCCCGACGAAGGAATCACAAGGTCATCTGGAGTTTACAATGCCAGCGACGGTAATTCCAACGAAGACCCGATAAGTCAACTCAACGTTCTATTTCTCCCCGTACAGAAAAGCGAATCGACGCAATCGCACCATACGCGTGCACGTAAACAACTCTTCGCGTGGATCGTCCCATCGTCGAGAGACGTAAGTTTTCATAGTATGAATTCGCGTTTTACTCTCCGACGCGGGGATTCCACGACGAGAGAGAGTTTCGTGAGCGGGTTGACTCGGAAGAAACGCTACGACGGGTATTTCTATTATAGAACGAATCATCGCCACCCTTTACCAGTGCCCGACGAAGGAATCACAAGGTCATCTGGAGTTTACAATGCCAGCGACGGTAATTCCAACGAAGACCCGATAAGTCAACTCAACGTTCTATTGCTCCCCGTACAGAAAAGCGAATCGACGCAATCGCACCATACGCGTGCACGTAACAACTCTTCGCGTGGATCGTCCCATCGTCGAGAGACGTAAGTTTCCATACTATGAATTCGCGTTTTACTCTCCGACGCGGGGATTCCACGACGAGAGAGAGTTTCGTGAGCGGGTTGACTCGGAAGAAACGCTACGACGGGTATTTCTATTATAGAACGAATCATCGCCACCCTTTACCAGTGCCCGACGAAGGAATCACAAGGTCATCTGGAGTTTACAATGCCAGCGACGGTAATTCCAACGAAGACCCGATAAGTCAACTCAACGTTCTATTACTCCCCGTACAGAAAAGCGAATCGACGCAATCGCACCATACGCGTGCACGTAACAACTCTTCGCGTGGATCGTCCCATCGTCGAGAGACGTAAGTTTCATAGTAAGCCTTCGGCGTTTTACTCTCCGACGCGGGGATTCCACGACGAGAGAGAGAGTTTCGTGAGCGGGTTGACTCGGAAGAAACGCTACGACGGGTATTTCTATTATAGAACGCATCATCGCCACCCTTTACCAGTGCCCGACGAAGGAATCACAAGGTCATCTGGAGTTTACAATGCCAGCGACGGTAATTCCAACGAAGACCCGATAAGTCAACTCAACGTTCTATTTCTCCCCGTACAGAAAAGCGAATCGACGCAATCGCACCATACGCGTGCACGTAAACAACTCTTCGCGTGGATCGTCCCATCGTCGAGAGACGTAAGTTTTCATAGTATGAATTCGCGTTTTACTCTCCGACGCGGGGATTCCACGACGAGAGAGAGTTTCGTGAGCGGGTTGACTCGGAAGAAACGCTACGACGGGTATTTCTATTATAGAACGCATCATCGCCACCCTTTACCAGTGCCCGACGAAGGAATCACAAGGTCATCTGGAGTTTACAATGCCAGCGACGGTAATTCCAACGAAGACCCGATAAGTCAACTCAACGTTCTATTACTCCCCGTACAGAAAAGCGAATCGACGCAATCGCACCATACGCGTGCACGTAACAACTCTTCGCGTGGATCGTCCCATCGTCGAGAGACGTAAGTTTCCATACTATGAATTCGCGTTTTACTCTCCGACGCGGGGATTCCACGACGAGAGAGTGTTTCGTGAGCGGGTTGACTCGGAAGAAACGCTACGACGGGTATTTCTATTATAGAACGCATCATCGCCACCCTTTACCAGTGCCCGACGAAGGAATCACAAGGTCATCTGGAGTTTACAATGCCAGCGACGGTAATTCCAACGAAGACCCGATAAGTCAACTCAACGTTCTATTGCTCCCCGTACAGAAAAGCGAATCGACGCAATCGCACCATACGCGTGCACGTAACAACTCTTCGCGTGGATCGTCCCATCGTCGAGAGACGTAAGTTTCATAAGTAAGCCTTCGGCGTTTTACTCTCCGACGCGGGGATTCCACGACGAGAGAGTGTTTCGTGGCGGGTGACTAGGCCGAAACGCTACGACGGGTATTTCTATTATAGAACGAATCATCGCCACCCTTTACCAGTGCCCGACGAAGGAATCACAAGGTCATCTGGAGTTTACAATGCCAGCGACGGTAATTCCAACGAAGACCCGATAAGTCAGCTCATCGTTCTATTTCTCCCCGTACAGAAAAGCGAATCGACGCTATCGCACCTCGCGCGAGCACGTAACAACTCTTCGCGTGGATCGTCCCATCGTCGAGAGACGTAAGACGCACGGAAATCGTGGTTCATCGCGTCTTTTCCTACTCTCTTGAATCGCAATTTCGTATAGAGCCTACACACGCGAACCACCGGCATATACTATTTCTTCTCTCATAGTAAGCCTTCGCGCGTTTTACTCTCCGACGCGGGGATTCCACGACGAGAGAGTGTTTCGTGGCGGGTGTCTCGGCCGAATCGCTACGACGGGTATTTCTATTATAGAACGAATCATCGCCACCCTTTACCAGTGCCCGACGAAGGAATCACAAGGTCATCTGGAGTTTACAATGCCAGCGACGGTAATTCCAACGAAGACCCGATAAGTCAACTCATCGTTCTATTTCTCCCCGTACAGAAAAGCGAATCGACGCTATCGCACCTCGCGCGAGCACGAAACAACTCTTCGCGTGGATCGTCCCATCGTCGAAAGATGTAAGACGCACGGAAATCGTGGTTCGGCGGGCTCTATGCGCCTTGTTCAAAGTAAAAAAAAAAAATTTCGACGGACGGGAGAAGTGTATTTCTCCGCGCGTAAGCCGTTCGAAATTTCCGACGGACGGGAGATGAACTCTCCGCGCGTAAGCCGTCTAGTCATACAGCAGAGCAGGTATCGAGATACCTCTCTGTGCATGATCGTTCAAGTATTTTTCACGAGGAAGCGTTGTTGCACGTTTATCGCTCCTTCCTCCTCTGTATATATAATATTATTTCTCTTGTGTATCGAGTGTGTGCAGAAATTGAACTCGTACACTTATATATATATATGTATGTATCTTTCGCTCCTTTTTATATTATCTTTCGCTCCACTCTTTATATT
>NW_027475626.1:20000-25000 GCF_051020985.1 Nomia melanderi | reverse complement strand
ATATATTTCTTATAATATATACCTCTTAGTTTATGTATTTCTCTCTTAGGACACCTCAATTTTATATGTATATATTATATTTCATTCGAACAATTTTTGTTCGTCGCCCCTTTTTGTGTGTAGTATTTCGTTTGGTCTTTGCCATTAAATTTTTGTATACGAAAAATATATTTTCGCTCGGATAGAAAACCCCTTTTGGGTTTCTGAGAGTTGATGTGAGAGTCGTACAAGTATAACGAATATACGTTGTATCCAACCCAACATTCTGGGCTTACCACATAAGGGCCATTCGGTCTGAGACACCGACCCGTGGTCATGCTGTGTAGAGAAAAATTCGCAACGGAACGCGGTACAGAACAGTCGAGGAATGGACCTCGAGGAGCTGAACGACTGCTTCTCGACCGAGATCGTAGAATAGCCGCTCGCCCGCCGCTGCGCCGACCGGTCCGCTCGAACCGACGTGCTCTCTTATAGTAACCAAACGGGCGGCCGCGACGACCGCGGCGCCGGCCGCTCAGCACGGGCGCTTATGGTGGTAAACTGCCGCGCGTACAGACCAACCGGCCGGGCTGCTGGTACTTAGCCGCTGAAACTATGGTCGATTCGAACATATATTAACATACGATTTTTATTCGATAAATCGTTATTGTACATATTAAACGTTAGTTTCCACCGAAAGAAAAATTTTTTAGAATTTTTTTTTTCCAAAAATTGCAAGAGTAAACTTTTTTAATATTCGATTTAAAAATTTTTAAATGCTTAATCCTTACATTAAACTACTGGGAGAACTCAGAAATCATAATGAAAAAAATTACAAAAATTTATTTTTCTCAGAAACTCCGAAAAACAGAGTGGTCGAATCCGTGCAAGCCGGAATTTTTCTAAGTCCCCACGGTCAAGAGTAAACTTTTTTAATAAGCGTTTTAAAATTATTTCAATGTTTAATCCATGCGTAAACATGATGTTTATTAACGTTTTTAACATTAAAAAAAATTACAAAAATTTATTTTTCAAAAAAAATGGAAAAAACCGATTCGTCGGAGCGAGGTGTCCAGCCCGTGCGGTAATTCCAGCAGGCGAATCGGACTTCCCGAAATTTTTCTAAGTCCCACGGTCGACACCAACTTTTTTAATAAGCGTTTTAAAATTATTTCAATGTTTAATCCATGCGTAAACATGACGTTTATTAACGTTTTTAACGTTAAAAAAAATTACAAAAATTTATTTTTCGGAAAAAATGGAAAAAACCGATTCGTCGGAGCGAGCTGTCCAGCCCGTGCGGTAATTCCAGCAGGCGAATCGGACTTCCCGAAATTTTTCTAAGTCCCACGGTCGACACCAACTTTTTTAATAAGCGTTTTAAAATTATTTCAATGTTTAATCCATGCGTAAACATGACGTTTATTAACGTTTTTAACGTTAAAAAAAATTACAAAAATTTATTTTTCGGAAAAAATGGAAAAAACCGATTCGTCGGAGCGAGGTGTCCAGCCCGTGCGGTAATTCCAGCAGGCGAATCGGACTTCCCGAAATTTTTCTAAGTCCCACGGTCGACACCAACTTTTTTAATAAGCGTTTTAAAATTATTTCAATGTTTAATCCATGCGTAAACATGACGTTTATTAACGTTTTTAACATTAAAAAAAATTACAAAAATTTATTTTTCGGAAAAAATGGAAAAAACCGATTCGTCGGAGCGAGCTGTCCAGGCCGTGCGGTAATTCCAGCAGGCGAATCGGACTTCCCGAAATTTTTCTAAGTCCCACGGTCGACACCAACTTTTTTAATAAGCGTTTTAAAATTATTTCAATGTTTAATCCATGCGTAAACATGACGTTTATTAACGTTTTTAACGTTAAAAAAAATTACAAAAATTTATTTTTCGGAAAAAATGGAAAAAACCGATTCGTCGGAGCGAGCTGTCCAGCCCGTGCGGTAATTCCAGCAGGCGAATCGGACTTCCCGAAATTTTTCTAAGTCCCACGGTCGACACCAACTTTTTTAATAAGCGTTTTAAAATTATTTCAATGTTTAATCCATGCGTAAACATGACGTTTATTAACGTTTTTAACGTTAAAAAAAATTACAAAAATTTATTTTTCGGAAAAAATGGAAAAAACCGATTCGTCGGAGCGAGGTGTCCAGCCCGTGCGGTAATTCCAGCAGGCGAATCGGACTTCCCGAAATTTTTCTAAGTCCCACGGTCGACACCAACTTTTTTAATAAGCGTTTTAAAATTATTTCAATGTTTAATCCATGCGTAAACATGACGTTTATTAACGTTTTTAACATTAAAAAAAATTACAAAAATTTATTTTTCGGAAAAAATGGAAAAAACCGATTCGTCGGAGCGAGGTGTCCAGCCCGTGCGGTAATTCCAGCAGGCGAATCGGACTTCCCGAAATTTTTCTAAGTCCCACGGTCGACACCAACTTTTTTAATAAGCGTTTTAAAATTATTTCAATGTTTAATCCATGCGTAAACATGACGTTTATTAACGTTTTTAACGTTAAAAAAAATTACAAAAATTTATTTTTCGGAAAAAATGGAAAAAACCGATTCGTCGGAGCGAGGTGTCCAGCCCGTGCGGTAATTCCAGCAGGCGATCCGGGGTACTCGAAATTTTTCTAAGTCCCGACGGTCAAGAGTAAACTTTTTCATCACATATTTCAAAATTTTTTTAATGTTTAATCCACGCATAAAAACGCAGTTTATTAACGTTTTTAACGTTGAGAAAATTGACAAAAATTTTTTTTTCACTGAAAATGGAAAAAATGTATCGGTCGATGCGGGCTATCCAGGCCGTGCGGTAATTCCAGCAGGCGATCCGGGGTACTCGAAATTTTTCTAAGTCCCGACGGTCAAGAGTAAACTTTTTCATCACATATTTCAAAATTTTTTTAATGTTTAATCCACGCATAAAAACGCAGTTTATTAACGTTTTTAACGTTGAGAAAATTGACAAAAATTTTTTTTTCACTGAAAATGGAAAAAATGTATCGGTCGATGCGGGCTATCCAGGCCGTGCGGTAATTCCAGCAGGCGATCCGGGGTACTCGAAATTTTTCTAAGTCCCGACGGTCA
Organism: Nomia melanderi; assembly: GCF_051020985.1. Taxonomy (NCBI): domain Eukaryota; kingdom Metazoa; phylum Arthropoda; class Insecta; order Hymenoptera; family Halictidae; genus Nomia; species Nomia melanderi. Next base: position 21,916 of record NW_027475626.1, on the reverse strand, counting down.
AGAGTAAACTTTTTCATCACATATTTCAAAATTTTTTTAATGTTTAATCCACGCATAAAAACGCAGTTTATTAACGTTTTTAACGTTGAGAAAATTGACAAAAATTTTTTTTTCACTGAAAATGGAAAAAATGTATCGGTCGATGCGGGCTGTCCAGGCCGTGCGGTAATTCCAGCAGGCGATCCGAGGTACTCGAAATTTTTCTAAGTCCGAACGGTCAAGAGTAAACTTTTTCATCACATATTTCAAAATTTTTTTAATGTTTAATCCACGCATAAAAACGCAGTTTATTAACGTTTTTAACGTTGAGAAAATTGACAAAAATTTTTTTTTCACTGAAAATGGAAAAAATGTATCGGTCGATGCGAGCTGTCCAGGCCGTGCGGTAATTCCAGCAGGCGAATCGGACTTCCCGAAATTTTTCTAAGTCCCACGGTCAAGAGTAAACTTTTTTAATAAGCGTTTTAAAATTATTTCAATGTTTAATCCATGCGTAAACATGATGTTTATTAACGTTTTTAACATTAAAAAAAATTACAAAAATTTATTTTTCAAAAAAAATGGAAAAAACCGATTCGTCGGAGCGAGGTGTCCAGCCCGTGCGGTAATTCCAGCAGGCGAATCGGACTTCCCGAAATTTTTCTAAGTCCCACGGTCGACACCAACTTTTTTAATAAGCGTTTTAAAATTATTTCAATGTTTAATCCATGCGTAAACATGACGTTTATTAACGTTTTTAACGTTAAAAAAAATTACAAAAATTTATTTTTCGGAAAAAATGGAAAAAACCGATTCGTCGGAGCGAGCTGTCCAGCCCGTGCGGTAATTCCAGCAGGCGAATCGGACTTCCCGAAATTTTTCTAAGTCCCACGGTCGACACCAACTTTTTTAATAAGCGTTTTAAAATTATTTCAATGTTTAATCCATGCGTAAACATGACGTTTATTAACGTTTTTAACGTTAAAAAAAATTACAAAAATTTATTTTTCGGAAAAAATGGAAAAAACCGATTCGTCGGAGCGAGGTGTCCAGCCCGTGCGGTAATTCCAGCAGGCGAATCGGACTTCCCGAAATTTTTCTAAGTCCCACGGTCAAGAGTAAACTTTTTTAATAAGCGTTTTAAAATTATTTCAATGTTTAATCCATGCGTAAACATGATGTTTATTAACGTTTTTAACATTAAAAAAAATTACAAAAATTTATTTTTCAAAAAAAATGGAAAAAACCGATTCGTCGGAGCGAGGTGTCCAGCCCGTGCGGTAATTCCAGCAGGCGAATCGGACTTCCCGAAATTTTTCTAAGTCCCACGGTCGACACCAACTTTTTTAATAAGCGTTTTAAAATTATTTCAATGTTTAATCCATGCGTAAACATGACGTTTATTAACGTTTTTAACATTAAAAAAAATTACAAAAATTTATTTTTCGGAAAAAATGGAAAAAACCGATTCGTCGGAGCGAGCTGTCCAGGCCGTGCGGTAATTCCAGCAGGCGAATCGGACTTCCCGAAATTTTTCTAAGTCCCACGGTCGACACCAACTTTTTTAATAAGCGTTTTAAAATTATTTCAATGTTTAATCCATGCGTAAACATGACGTTTATTAACGTTTTTGACATTAAAAAAAATTACAAAAATTTATTTTTCGGAAAAAATGGAAAAAACCGATTCGTCGGAGCGTGCTGTCCAGGCCGTGCGGTAATGCCAGCAGGCGATCCGGGGTACTCGAAATTTTTCTAAGTCCCGACGGTCAAGAGTAAACTTTTTCATCACATATTTCAAAATTTTTTTAATGTTTAATCCACGCATAAAAACGCAGTTTATTAACGTTTTTAACGTTGAGAAAATTGACAAAAATTTTTTTTTCACTGAAAATGGAAAAAATGTATCGGTCGATGCGGGCTATCCAGGCCGTGCGG
>NW_027475626.1:7500-12500 GCF_051020985.1 Nomia melanderi | reverse complement strand
CGCAGTGGAGCGGTATCCGCGGGCGGTCGTAATTGAACGACGCACGACGCCGCGAACACTCACGCGAGTCCATACAAACGATTCCGATCGTTTTGCAACAACTAGAACGTACACTGTCCGTGAAATTCACAGAATTTTCGCGTGTCCGCGACAAACGCCGACGAGACACCCATCGTTCGCTCGTACGTAGCATCCTTCTCTTAACCCGACTCAGAGACGTTCTTTGCGCCCTTCGGTAAAAAAACGTTCGATCCGAAGAGGTGAACGACGGCGGGGATTTGACAGAGCTACGCAAGCAGTGTATGGTACGTAAACGACCCTCAGCCAGGCGTGGTCCAGGAATTGTATCCGTGGACCGCAATGTGCGTTCGAAATGTCGATGTTCATGTGTCCTGCAGTTCACACGTTGACGCGCAATTAGCTGCGTTCTTCATCGACCCACGAGCCAAGTGATCCACCGTTCAGGGTAATCGTATAAATTTTATATTTCACATATATAATTTTATTCTCACTTGTTCGACCTAATATCTCTCTTCTTTCAAAGAGAAGATAAAAGTTGATACCTGAATCTCCGACCAGCGCGCGAAGGAGATTCAGGCGTCGCCTTGGAGACGACACCGAAGCCTTTCGAGACGAAAAACGTTCAAGTAATATGTATATATTTCTCGACGTTCCGGGCGTATAGTGCATTCAAAAACCCGCGAAAGACGCAGAAGACTCGCACGCGTGGAAACGACGGGGATATATTTTGTATCCTACCCGATACTGAATCCATCGCGTGCAGTCGACCCTCGCGTTCTTCCGATCAGACGCATCTATTGTTGCGCGCATGTTTTCGCGTCGCATCGCGCGAAACGTTGCACGAATCGTACCGATCGATCGATTGAAAGCAAATAATGAAAAAAGACTTCACAGCTGGCTCTTTGCCGGTCATTCGTCCCATGTTATCTCTTGCCGCGAAATTGGCGCGCAAGAGTTGGGTGTCAGACGCGCGGCTTTAAAACGAGCTTCACGGCCGGTCCCTTCGTTACCGCTTTCGTTCTTTCTCTCGGAACGACCATGAACGAACACGACGAGCGACGCTACGGCATACACACGTCCACGGATTCGATTAAAAAAACAGACTTCACAGCTGGCTCTTTGCCGGTCATTCGTCCCATATTATCTCTTGCCGCGAAATTGGCGCGCAAGAGTTGGGTGTCAGACGCACGGCTTTAAAACGAGCTTCACGGCCGGTCCTCTCAATTCCGTGTACGGTACACGCAAGATGCGGGTTCCACTTCCAGACTACCCGGTCCCTTCTCTCTACGAGAATCGATAGTAGAAGAACGGCTCGAAAACGCGTCTCAGAGACTAGGGGAAAAGAAGCGGTATGCGAGCGAAACGAAAACGCATTATGGAAACGTCGCGAAACAATGTTCGACGGTTGCTCGGTTCCAATCGTGCGGCCGTTTCAATTTCTCGTGCGCTTCACCGTCCCTCCGTAACTCTGGCCGATCGCGTATACCGAAGAGCCGACACGCGCAAAAACCACAGGCATTGTATACTGTGTATATATATATATATATGTTACAGTCACAGCCTTCGCGCGTTTTACTCTCCGACGCGGGGTTTCCACGACGAAAGAGAGACAGTTTCGTGGCGGGTGACTCGGCCGAATCGCTACGACGGGTATTTCTATTATAGAACGAATCATCGCCACCCTTTACCAGTGCCCGACGAAGGAATCACAAGGTCATCTGGAGTTTACAATGCCAGCGACGGTAATTCCAACGAAGACCCGATAAGTCAACTCATCGTTCTATTTCTCCCCGTACAGAAAAGCGAATCGACGCTAATGCACCTCGCGCAAGCACGAACGTTCTCTTCGCGTGGATCGTCCCATCGTCCAAAGATGTAAAGACGCATTGGAGATCGTGGTCTCTGGCGGGCTCATTGCACGCCCCACTGCATATCTTTCCTCGAATCGAGAATGATTCGTCCACTAAGGCTGCGAAACTACGCGTCGAGGAAACTAGGGGAAAGAAGCGGGATGCGAGCGAAACGACAATACATTATGGAAACGTCGCGAAACAATGTTCGGCGGTTGCTCGTTTCCTCCTGCGGACGTTTCATTGCTCGGGCGCTTCACGTCCCTCCGTAACCTTCGCGCGATCGCGTGCCCCGGAGAGCCGGCAACCGGTGAACCACAGGCGTATAAACTATAGTCTTCTATAGCAAGCCTTCGGCGGTTACTCTCCGACGCGGGGATTCCACGACGAGAGAGAATTTCGTGGCGGGTGACATCGGTCGAAACGCTACGACGGGTATTTCTATTATAGAACGAATCATCGCCACCCTTTACCAGTGCCCGACGAAGGAATCACAAGGTCATCTGGAGTTTACAATGCCAGCGACGGTAATTCCAACGAAGACCCGATAAGTCAACTCATCGTTCTATTTCTCCCCGTACAGACAAGCGAATCAACGCTATCGCACCTCACGCATGCACGAACGTTCTCTTCGCGTGAATCGTCCCATCGTCGAAAGATATAGCCGCTTGGAGATCGTGGCCCATCAAGTTCTTCCGTAACTCCTGCGCGATCGCGTACCCCGGAGAGCAGGCAACCGGTGAACCACAGGCGTATAAACTATAGTCTTCTATAGCAAGCCTTCGCGTTTACTCTACGACGCGGGGATTCCACGACGAGAGAGATTTTCGTGGCGGGTGACACGGCCGAATCGCTACGACGGGTATTTCTATTATAGAACGAATCATCGCCACCCTTTACCAGTGCCCGACGAAGGAATCACAAGGTCATCTGGAGTTTACAATGCCAGCGACGGTAATTCCAACGAAGACCCGATAAGTCAACTCATCGTTCTATTTCTCCCCGTACAGAAAAGCGAATCGGCGCTATCGCACCTCACGCAAGCAGGAATGATCTCTTCGCGTGGATCGTCCCATCGTCGAAAGATGTAAGACGTACAGAAATCGTGGTCCATCACGATTATTCGTAACTCTCCGAGTCGCGTATCTGAGAGTAGGGCAAACGGAGAACCACAGGCATAAATAATACTATATATTTCTTATATAGTTAGCCTTCGCGTTTTACTCTCCGACATGGGGATTCCACGACGAGAGAGAGTTTCGTGGCGGGTGACTCGGCCGAATCGCTACGACGGGTATTTCTATTATAGAACGAATCATCGCCACCCTTTACCAGTGCCCGACGAAGGAATCACAAGGTCATCTGGAGTTTACAATGCCAGCGACGGTAATTCCAACGAAGACCCGATAAGTCAACTCATCGTTCTATTTCTCCCCGTACAGAAAAGCGAATCGACGCTATCGCACCTCGCGCGAGCACGTAACTACTCTTCGCGTGGATCGTCCCATCGTCGAAAGATGTAAGACGCACGGAAATCGTGGCCCATCAACGTTTTTTTGTAACTCTGCCGATCGCGTATCACAGAGCCGAGACGCACATACCACAGGCGTATAATACCGTTTTCTTTCGTATGGTAAGCCTTCGCGTTTACTCTTCGGCGCGGGGTTTCCACGTCGAGAGAGACTTTCGTGGCGGGTGACATCGGTCGAAACGCTACGACGGGTATTACTATTATAGAACGAATCATCGCCACCCTTTACCAGTGCCCGACGAAGGAATCACAAGGTCATCTGGAGTTTACAATGCCAGCGACGGTAATTCCAACGAAGACCCGATAAGTCAACTCAACGTTCTATTTCTCCCCGTACAGAAAAGCGAATCGACGCTGTTGCACCTCACGCAAGCACGAACGTTCTCTTCGCGTGGATCGTCCCATCGTCGAAAGATGTAAGACGCACGGAAATCGTGGCACATCACGTGTTTTCGGAACTCTGTCGACCGCGTATCTCAGAGACGACGCGCGCGAACCACTGGCATATACTATTATATATCGCGTTTTACCCTCCGACGCGGGGATTCCACGACGAGAGAGAGTTTCGTGAGCGGGTTGACTCGGAAGAAACGCTACGACGGGTATTTCTATTGTAGAACGCATCATCGCCACCCTTTACCAGTGCCCGACGAAGGAATCACAAGGTCATCTGGAGTTTACAATGCCAGCGACGGTAATTCCAACGAAGACCCGATAAGTCAACTCAACGTTCTATTTCTCCCCGTACAGAAAAGCGAATCGACGCAATCGCACCATACGCGTGCACGTAAACAACTCTTCGCGTGGATCGTCCCATCGTCGAGAGACGTAAGTTTTCATAGTATGAATTCGCGTTTTACTCTCCGACGCGGGGATTCCACGACGAGAGAGAGTTTCGTGAGCGGGTTGACTCGGAAGAAACGCTACGACGGGTATTTCTATTATAGAACGAATCATCGCCACCCTTTACCAGTGCCCGACGAAGGAATCACAAGGTCATCTGGAGTTTACAATGCCAGCGACGGTAATTCCAACGAAGACCCGATAAGTCAACTCAACGTTCTATTGCTCCCCGTACAGAAAAGCGAATCGACGCAATCGCACCATACGCGTGCACGTAACAACTCTTCGCGTGGATCGTCCCATCGTCGAGAGACGTAAGTTTCCATACTATGAATTCGCGTTTTACTCTCCGACGCGGGGATTCCACGACGAGAGAGAGTTTCGTGAGCGGGTTGACTCGGAAGAAACGCTACGACGGGTATTTCTATTATAGAACGAATCATCGCCACCCTTTACCAGTGCCCGACGAAGGAATCACAAGGTCATCTGGAGTTTACAATGCCAGCGACGGTAATTCCAACGAAGACCCGATAAGTCAACTCAACGTTCTATTACTCCCCGTACAGAAAAGCGAATCGACGCAATCGCACCATACGCGTGCACGTAACAACTCTTCGCGTGGATCGTCCCATCGTCGAGAGACGTAAGTTTCATAGTAAGCCTTCGGCGTTTTACTCTCCGACGCGGGGATTCCACGACGAGAGAGAGAGTTTCGTGAGCGGGTTGACTCGGAAGAAACGCTACGACGGGTATTT
>NW_027475626.1:0-2500 GCF_051020985.1 Nomia melanderi | reverse complement strand
ACGGGCGGCCGCGACGACCGCGGCGCCGGCCGCTCAGCACGGGCGCTTATGGTGGTAAACTGCCGCGCGTACAGACCAACCGGCCGGGCTGCTGGTACTTAGCCGCTGAAACTATGGTCGATTCGAACATATATTAACATACGATTTTTATTCGATAAATCGTTATTGTACATATTAAACGTTAGTTTCCACCGAAAGAAAAATTTTTTAGAATTTTTTTTTTCCAAAAATTGCAAGAGTAAACTTTTTTAATATTCGATTTAAAAATTTTTAAATGCTTAATCCTTACATTAAACTACTGGGAGAACTCAGAAATCATAATGAAAAAAATTACAAAAATTTATTTTTCTCAGAAACTCCGAAAAACAGAGTGGTCGAATCCGTGCAAGCCGGAATTTTTCTAAGTCCCCACGGTCAAGAGTAAACTTTTTTAATAAGCGTTTTAAAATTATTTCAATGTTTAATCCATGCGTAAACATGATGTTTATTAACGTTTTTAACATTAAAAAAAATTACAAAAATTTATTTTTCAAAAAAATGAAAAAACGATTCGTCGGAGCGAGGTGTCCAGCCCGTGCGGTAATTCCAGCAGGCGAATCGGACTTCCGAAATTTTTCTAAGTCCCACGGTCGACACCAACTTTTTTAATAAGCGTTTTAAAATTATTTCAATGTTTAATCCATGCGTAAACATGACGTTTATTAACGTTTTTAACGTTAAAAAAAATTACAAAAATTTATTTTTCGGAAAAAATGGAAAAAACCGATTCGTCGGAGCGAGCTGTCCAGCCCGTGCGGTAATTCCAGCAGGCGAATCGGACTTCCCGAAATTTTTCTAAGTCCCACGGTCGACACCAACTTTTTTAATAAGCGTTTTAAAATTATTTCAATGTTTAATCCATGCGTAAACATGACGTTTATTAACGTTTTTAACGTTAAAAAAAATTACAAAAATTTATTTTTCGGAAAAAATGGAAAAAACCGATTCGTCGGAGCGAGGTGTCCAGCCCGTGCGGTAATTCCAGCAGGCGAATCGGACTTCCCGAAATTTTTCTAAGTCCCACGTCGACACCAACTTTTTTAATAAGCGTTTTAAAATATTTCAATGTTTAATCCATGCGTAAACATGACGTTTATTAACGTTTTTAACATTAAAAAAATTACAAAAATTTATTTTTCGGAAAAAATGGAAAAAAACCGATCGTCGGAGCGAGCTGTCCAGGCCGTGCGGTAATTCCAGCAGGCGAATCGGACTTCCCGAAATTTTTCTAAGTCCCACGGTCGACACCAACTTTTTAATAAGCGTTTTAAAATTATTTCAATGTTTAATCCATGCGTAAACATGACGTTTATTAACGTTTTTAACGTTAAAAAAAATTACAAAAATTTATTTTTCGGAAAAAATGGAAAAAACCGATTCGTCGGAGCGAGCTGTCCAGCCCGTGCGGTAATTCCAGCAGGCGAATCGGACTTCCCGAAATTTTTCTAAGTCCCACGGTCGACACCAACTTTTTTAATAAGCGTTTAAAATTATTTCAATGTTTAATCCATGCGTAAACATGACGTTTATTAACGTTTTTAACGTTAAAAAAAATTACAAAAATTTATTTTTCGGAAAAAATGGAAAAAACCGATTCGTCGGAGCGAGGTGTCCAGCCCGTGCGGTAATTCAGCAGGCGAATCGGACTTCCCGAAATTTTTCTAAGTCCCACGGTCGACACCAACTTTTTTAATAAGCGTTTTAAAATTATTTCAATGTTTAATCCATGCGTAAACATGACGTTTATTAACGTTTTTTAACATTAAAAAAAATTACAAAAATTTATTTTCGGAAAAAATGGAAAAAACCGATTCGTCGGAGCGAGGTGTCCAGCCCGTGCGGTAATTCCAGCAGGCGAATCGGACTTCCGAAATTTTTCTAAGTCCCACGGTCGACACAACTTTTTTAATAAGCGTTTTAAAATATTTCAATGTTTAATCCATGCGTAAACATGACGTTTATTAACGTTTTTAACGTTAAAAAAATTACAAAAATTTATTTTCGGAAAAAATGGAAAAAACCGATTCGTCGGAGCGAGGTGTCCAGCCGTGCGGTAATTCCAGCAGGCGATCCGGGGTACTCGAAATTTTTCTAAGTCCCGACGGTCAAGAGTAAACTTTTTCATCACATATTTCAAAATTTTTTAATGTTTAATCCACGCATAAAAACGCAGTTTATTAACGTTTTAACGTGAGAAAATTGACAAAAATTTTTTTTTCACTGAAAATGGAAAAAATGTATCGGTCGATGCGGGCTATCCAGGCCGTGCGGTAATTCCAGCAGGCGATCCGGGGTACTCGAAATTTTTCTAAGTCCCGACGGTCAAGAGTAAACTTTTTCATCACATATTTCAAAATTTTTTTAATGTTTAATCCACGCATAAAAACGCAGTTTATTAACGTTTTTAACGTTGAGAAAATTGACAAAAATTTTTTTTTCACTGAAAATGGAAAAATGTATC
>NW_027475625.1:27500-37608 GCF_051020985.1 Nomia melanderi | reverse complement strand
AACGCCTTTCATGGTATCCCATAAGCGTCGACTTAGGCGCCTTAACTCTGCGTTTGGTTCATCCCACAGCGCCAGTTCTGCTTACCAAAATTGGCCCACTTGGCACTCTGATTCATAAATCTCGTGGCTTCATTGATCCAAGCAAGCCAGAGATCTCACCCATTTAAAGTTTGAGAATAGGTTGAGGTCGTTTCGGCCCCAAGGCCTCTAATCATTCGCTTTACCAGATGAAACTCGCACAAGTTCACGGAGGAACAAGCGAGTGCCAGCTATCCTGAGGGAAACTTCGGAGGGAACCAGCTACTAGATGGTTCGATTAGTCTTTCGCCCCTATACCCAGTTCCGACGATCGATTTGCACGTCAGAATCGCTACGGACCTCCATCAGGGTTTCCCCTGACTTCGTCCTGACCAGGCATAGTTCACCATCTTTCGGGTCCCAACGTGTACGCTCTGGGTGCGCCTCTTCTCGCAATGAGAACGAGACGCCCCGGGAGTGCGAGGCCGCATCGCAACGCGGCCCATCCTCCCTCGGTCGACGCTAAGGAACGACCTTCACTTTCATTCCGCCTTTAGGTTTACAAAATCCCAATGACTCGCGCACATGTTAGACTCCTTGGTCCGTGTTTCAAGACGGGTCCTGAGAGTACCCAAAGCAGTAGCGTCGCCGACCGGTAATTCGAAGCTTGGCCAGTCCGAGGACACCGCCTGCCAACAGCTGACCAGGCTCGGAGCCGGCACCAGGTCCGTACCTCCGAGGGTATACTGATCGAGCTTGCGGCGGGCCTGACGCACATACATTCGAAAATGGATTGGTTGCGGCCCGATACCGTCAGAGTACCGTCGCGCAGCCGGCCGGGCCGCCGAGGGTCTGTCGCGTGCGCCAAAGGCGACGCGGCAGGCAACCACTCGGGCCGTAGACCGACACGCAACGGGTCGCGACGTTCTACTAAGGGAGAAGTGCACGACTACGTTGCCGGAACATTTAGGCCGAAGGCGGTGTACCCTCGCGCATTGGAACCACGAAGGTCCATACGCGGGGTATCTGCGCGCCAACGGAAGCCAGCCTCGTCGACGATGAATCTCCCCATTCGATCTTTTGGGTTTCTCAGGTTTACCCCTGAACGGTTTCACGTACTCTTGAACTCTCTCTTCAAAGTTCTTTTCAACTTTCCCTCACGGTACTTGTTCGCTATCGGTCTCGTGGTCATATTTAGCCTTAGATGGAGTTTACCACCCACTTAGGGCTGCACTCTCAAGCAACCCGACTCTAAGGAAAGGTCCTCCCGAAACGCGTACCGGTCGCTACGGGCCTGGCACCCTCTACGGGTAAATGGCCCCATTCAAGATGGACTTGGACGCGGTTCGACGTCACGGGATAAATGGACCCTCCTGAACACTACATTTCCCTACGGCGGAACCGCGGGATTCAGTGCTGGGCTAATTCCTGTTCGCTCGCAGCTACTAAGGAAATCCTTGTTAGTTTCTTTTCCTCCGCTTAGTAATATGCTTAAATTCAGCGGGTAATCTCGCCTACTCTGAGGTCGTCGTGAACGTGAATTGTATGAAAATTCAATCGAATTTCATAAAAATCGCTCAAAGGCAAAAAAAACAAAGTCTAGAGGAGAGTGCGTTCGAACACAACAATATTCATATTATAACGTATATAAATGATAAATATACCGCGACACGCGCGACTCCGTATCGTCGCGAAAAATCGTTCGCGAACGCGTCTTATGCGCCTCACCAGTGGTCTCTGCTGCGTCGCGTGTCTATATTCTCTTTTTACACTCTTCTCCTTCTTCTATCACATTTTACTCGATCGCGAAAAAGACTCTCGCTAGACGATCTCGCGCTCCGGTTAACTTTAACGCCCGTCCGAGAAGAATTTTCGGGGACTGGACGACCGAAGCGGATCTCGCGCGGTCTCGCGATCGACAGTGAAGAGAAGTGCAGAAGAGGAAAAGAAGACACGACAAACACACACCATGGGGCGACCGACGCGTTCGTTTCAACGCTTTCGCACAAAGTCGGCGGCGGTTATATATTTATATCATTATATTCCGGCGGACGGGACGCGACGTTCGAAAGCCTCGCCAAAGAGGAGCTCCTGCCTCTTCCTCTCTCTTTTCTACGAGAAAAGATAAACGTATTTTACGGGGATACGGAAACGTTACCACGTGGTGTCACACACGATCGTCCGTCTCTTCTCTATAGCAGAAACCGATAAAAATACACCTCCCGAAAGAGAGTATATGGTGATTCTTTTTATATATATATATATTTCGAAATACAACTGAACGTGGCGGAAGCGCACGGTGGTGGTCCAGCGAGGACACGCGACGACGGGGAATAAGAACTATTCGACCCGTTACGAATACGCATGCTCGTCCCGCACGATTTTAACACACACCGTGTTTTTCTCCAGTCGTCAAAGCGTTCGTGCGTCGAATTCGAAAAATAAAAAAAAAAGAAAAACACCTTTTCTCTCTCTCGGGGTAAAAGAGTCGATGTGTATTGTGTATAAAGGTTCTGCGAGAAGTCTCGTTTTGACGTGTGTTCCGCCGATAACGACGATCCTCCGAAACGGGGATACAGAAACGTTACACCTCACAACACGATCTCCGTCTCTTCTCTATAGCAGAAACCGATAAAAATACACCTCCCGAAAGAGAGTATATGGTGATTCTTTTTATATATATATATTTCGAAATTCAACTGAACGTGGCGGAAGCGCACGGTGGTGGTCCAGCGAGGACACGCGACGACGGGGAATAAGAACTATTCGACCCGTTACGAATACGCATGCTCGTCCCGCACGATTTTAACACACACCGTGTTTTTCTCCAGTCGTCAAAGCGTTCGTGCGTCGAATTCGAAAAATAAAAAAAAGAAATACACCTTTTCTCTCTCTCTCGGGGTAAAAAGAGTCGATGTGTATTGTGTATAAAGGTTCTGCTGCGAGAAGTCTCGTTTTGCCGTGTGTTTCGGTAACGACGATCCTCCGAAACGTACATCTCATTCGTAAGAGAGGAAGAAAACAATCTCCCTGGGGCCAGTCGGTAATATACCGACATACGACGTGTCGTGCACATCCGTCTCACGCACGGTATACAAAATATGAATAAAACGTGTGTAGTCTCTCTCTCTCTCGACTTCTTAATATTTTCTTTCACCTCTGACGCATCATTTCAGGTGACGTCGGGAGCGCGGGAAAAAAAATTTTTCTAAACACACGAAACCGTTCATCTCACGAACAGCCGAAAAAGTTGTCGCTCAGATCCATATCGCAGTGGAGCGGTATCCGCGGGCGGTCGTAATTGAACGACGCACGACGCCGCGAACACTCACGCGAGTCCATACAAACGATTCCGATCGTTTTGCAACAACTAGAACGTACACTGTCCGTGAAATTCACAGAATTTTCGCGTGTCCGCGACAAACGCCGACGAGACACCCATCGTTCGCTCGTACGTAGCATCCTTCTCTTAACCCGACTCAGAAACGTTCTTTGCGCCCTTCGGTAAAAAAACGTTCGATCCGAAGAGGTGAACGACGGCGGGGATTTGACAGAGCTACGCAAGCAGTGTATGGTACGTAAACGACCCTCAGCCAGGCGTGGTCCAGGAATTGTATCCGTGGACCGCAATGTGCGTTCGAAATGTCGATGTTCATGTGTCCTGCAGTTCACACGTTGACGCGCAATTAGCTGCGTTCTTCATCGACCCACGAGCCAAGTGATCCACCGTTCAGGGTAATCGTATAAATTTTATATTTCACATATATAATTTTATTCTCATTTGTTCGACCTAATATCTCTCTTCTTTCAAAGAGAAGATAAAAGTTGATACCTGAATCTCCGACCAGCGCGCGAAGGAGATTCAGGCGTCGCCTTGGAGACGACACCGAAGCCTTTCGAGACGAAAAACGTTCAAGTAATATGTATATATTTCTCGACGTTCCGGGCGTATAGTGCATTCAAAAACCCGCGAAAGACGCAGAAGACTCGCACGCGTGGAAACGACGGGGATATATTTTGTATCCTACCCGATACTGAATCCATCGCGTGCAGTCGACCCTCGCGTTCTTCCGATCAGACGCATCTATTGTTGCGCGCATGTTTTCGCGTCGCATCGCGCGAAACGTTGCACGAATCGTACCGATCGATCGATTGAAAGCAAATAATGAAAAAAGACTTCACAGCTGGCTCTTTGCCGGTCATTCGTCCCATGTTATCTCTTGCCGCGAAATTGGCGCGCAAGAGTTGGGTGTCAGACGCGCGGCTTTAAAACGAGCTTCACGGCCGGTCCCTTCGTTACCGCTTTCGTTCTTTCTCTCGGAACGACCATGAACGAACACGACGAGCGACGCTACGGCATACACACGTCCACGGATTCGATTAAAAAAACAGACTTCACAGCTGGCTCTTTGCCGGTCATTCGTCCCATATTATCTCTTGCCGCGAAATTGGCGCGCAAGAGTTGGGTGTCAGACGCACGGCTTTAAAACGAGCTTCACGGCCGGTCCTCTCAATTCCGTGTACGGTACACGCAAGATGCGGGTTCCACTTCCAGACTACCCGGTCCCTTCTCTCTACGAGAATCGATAGTAGAAGAACGGCTCGAAAACGCGTCTCAGAGACTAGGGGAAAAGAAGCGGTATGCGAGCGAAACGAAAACGCATTATGGAAACGTCGCGAAACAATGTTCGACGGTTGCTCGGTTCCAATCGTGCGGCCGTTTCAATTTCTCGTGCGCTTCACCGTCCCTCCGTAACTCTGGCCGATCGCGTATACCGAAGAGCCGACACGCGCAAAAACCACAGGCATTGTATACTGTATATATATATGTTACAGTCACAGCCTTCGCGCGTTTTACTCTCCGACGCGGGGTTTCCACGACGAAAGAGAGACAGTTTCGTGGCGGGTGACTCGGCCGAATCGCTACGACGGGTATTTCTATTATAGAACGAATCATCGCCACCCTTTACCAGTGCCCGACGAAGGAATCACAAGGTCATCTGGAGTTTACAATGCCAGCGACGGTAATTCCAACGAAGACCCGATAAGTCAACTCATCGTTCTATTTCTCCCCGTACAGAAAAGCGAATCGACGCTAACGCACCTCGCGCAAGCACGAACGTTCTCTTCGCGTGGATCATCCCATCGTCGAAAGATGTAAAGACGCATTGGAGATCGTGGTCTCTGGCGGGCTCATTGCACGCCCCACTGCATATCTTTCCTCGAATCGAGAATGATTCGTCCACTAAGGCTGCGAAACTACGCGTCGAGGAAACTAGGGGAAAGAAGCGGGATGCGAGCGAAACGACAATACATTATGGAAACGTCGCGAAACAATGTTCGGCGGTTGCTCGTTTCCTCCTGCGGACGTTTCATTGCTCGGGCGCTTCACGTCCCTCCGTAACCTTCGCGCGATCGCGTGCCCCGGAGAGCCGGCAACCGGTGAACCACAGGCGTATAAACTATAGTCTTCTATAGCAAGCCTTCGGCGGTTACTCTCCGACGCGGGGATTCCACGACGAGAGAGAATTTCGTGGCGGGTGACATCGGTCGAAACGCTACGACGGGTATTTCTATTATAGAACGAATCATCGCCACCCTTTACCAGTGCCCGACGAAGGAATCACAAGGTCATCTGGAGTTTACAATGCCAGCGACGGTAATTCCAACGAAGACCCGATAAGTCAACTCATCGTTCTATTTCTCCCCGTACAGACAAGCGAATCAACGCTATCGCACCTCACGCATGCACGAACGTTCTCTTCGCGTGAATCGTCCCATCGTCGAAAGATATAGCCGCTTGGAGATCGTGGCCCATCAAGTTCTTCCGTAACTCCTGCGCGATCGCGTA
This sequence comes from Nomia melanderi, assembly GCF_051020985.1. Classification (NCBI taxonomy): domain Eukaryota; kingdom Metazoa; phylum Arthropoda; class Insecta; order Hymenoptera; family Halictidae; genus Nomia; species Nomia melanderi. The sequence goes on along the minus strand of NW_027475625.1, from coordinate 31,739 downwards.
CCCCGGAGAGCAGGCAACCGGTGAACCACAGGCGTATAAACTATAGTCTTCTATAGCAAGCCTTCGCGTTTACTCTACGACGCGGGGATTCCACGACGAGAGAGATTTTCGTGGCGGGTGACACGGCCGAATCGCTACGACGGGTATTTCTATTATAGAACGAATCATCGCCACCCTTTACCAGTGCCCGACGAAGGAATCACAAGGTCATCTGGAGTTTACAATGCCAGCGACGGTAATTCCAACGAAGACCCGATAAGTCAACTCATCGTTCTATTTCTCCCCGTACAGAAAAGCGAATCGGCGCTATCGCACCTCACGCAAGCAGGAATGATCTCTTCGCGTGGATCGTCCCATCGTCGAAAGATGTAAGACGTACAGAAATCGTGGTCCATCACGATTATTCGTAACTCTCCGAGTCGCGTATCTGAGAGTAGGACAAACGGAGAACCACAGGCATAAATAATACTATATGTTTCTTATATAGTTAGCCTTCGCGTTTTACTCTCCGACATGGGGATTCCACGACGAGAGAGAGTTTCGTGGCGGGTGTCTCGGCCGAATCGCTACGACGGGTATTTCTATTATAGAACGAATCATCGCCACCCTTTACCAGTGCCCGACGAAGGAATCACAAGGTCATCTGGAGTTTACAATGCCAGCGACGGTAATTCCAACGAAGACCCGATAAGTCAACTCATCGTTCTATTTCTCCCCGTACAGAAAAGCGAATCGACGCTATCGCACCTCGCGCGAGCACGTAACTACTCTTCGCGTGGATCGTCCCATCGTCGAAAGATGTAAGACGCACGGAAATCGTGGCCCATCAACGTTTTTTTGTAACTCTGCCGATCGCGTATCACAGAGCCGAGACGCACATACCACAGGCGTATAATACCGTTTTCTTTCGTATGGTAAGCCTTCGCGTTTACTCTTCGGCGCGGGGTTTCCACGTCGAGAGAGACATTCGTGGCGGGTGACATCGGTCGAAACGCTACGACGGGTATTACTATTATAGAACGAATCATCGCCACCCTTTACCAGTGCCCGACGAAGGAATCACAAGGTCATCTGGAGTTTACAATGCCAGCGACGGTAATTCCAACGAAGACCCGATAAGTCAACTCAACGTTCTATTTCTCCCCGTACAGAAAAGCGAATCGACGCTGTTGCACCTCACGCAAGCACGAACGTTCTCTTCGCGTGGATCGTCCCATCGTCGAAAGATGTAAGACGCACGGAAATCGTGGCACATCACGTGTTTTCGGAACTCTGTCGACCGCGTATCTCAGAGACGACGCGCGCGAACCACTGGCATATACTATTATATATCGCGTTTTACCCTCCGACGCGGGGATTCCACGACGAGAGAGAGTTTCGTGAGCGGGTTGACTCGGAAGAAACGCTACGACGGGTATTTCTATTATAGAACGCATCATCGCCACCCTTTACCAGTGCCCGACGAAGGAATCACAAGGTCATCTGGAGTTTACAATGCCAGCGACGGTAATTCCAACGAAGACCCGATAAGTCAACTCAACGTTCTATTTCTCCCCGTACAGAAAAGCGAATCGACGCAATCGCACCATACGCGTGCACGTAAACAACTCTTCGCGTGGATCGTCCCATCGTCGAGAGACGTAAGTTTTCATAGTATGAATTCGCGTTTTACTCTCCGACGCGGGGATTCCACGACGAGAGAGAGTTTCGTGAGCGGGTTGACTCGGAAGAAACGCTACGACGGGTATTTCTATTATAGAACGCATCATCGCCACCCTTTACCAGTGCCCGACGAAGGAATCACAAGGTCATCTGGAGTTTACAATGCCAGCGACGGTAATTCCAACGAAGACCCGATAAGTCAACTCAACGTTCTATTTCTCCCCGTACAGAAAAGCGAATCGACGCAATCGCACCATACGCGTGCACGTAAACAACTCTTCGCGTGGATCGTCCCATCGTCGAGAGACGTAAGTTTTCATAGTATGAATTCGCGTTTTACTCTCCGACGCGGGGATTCCACGACGAGAGAGAGTTTCGTGAGCGGGTTGACTCGGAAGAAACGCTACGACGGGTATTTCTATTATAGAACGCATCATCGCCACCCTTTACCAGTGCCCGACGAAGGAATCACAAGGTCATCTGGAGTTTACAATGCCAGCGACGGTAATTCCAACGAAGACCCGATAAGTCAACTCAACGTTCTATTACTCCCCGTACAGAAAAGCGAATCGACGCAATCGCACCATACGCGTGCACGTAACAACTCTTCGCGTGGATCGTCCCATCGTCGAGAGACGTAAGTTTCATAGTAAGCCTTCGGCGTTTTACTCTCCGACGCGGGGATTCCACGACGAGAGAGAGAGTTTCGTGAGCGGGTTGACTCGGAAGAAACGCTACGACGGGTATTTCTATTATAGAACGCATCATCGCCACCCTTTACCAGTGCCCGACGAAGGAATCACAAGGTCATCTGGAGTTTACAATGCCAGCGACGGTAATTCCAACGAAGACCCGATAAGTCAACTCAACGTTCTATTTCTCCCCGTACAGAAAAGCGAATCGACGCAATCGCACCATACGCGTACACGTAAACAACTCTTCGCGTGGATCGTCCCATCGTCGAGAGACGTAAGTTTTCATAGTATGAATTCGCGTTTTACTCTCCGACGCGGGGATTCCACGACGAGAGAGAGTTTCGTGAGCGGGTTGACTCCGAAGAAACGCTACGACGGGTATTTCTATTATAGAACGCATCATCGCCACCCTTTACCAGTGCCCGACGAAGGAATCACAAGGTCATCTGGAGTTTACAATGCCAGCGACGGTAATTCCAACGAAGACCCGATAAGTCAACTCAACGTTCTATTTCTCCCCGTACAGAAAAGCGAATCGACGCAATCGCACCATACGCGTGCACGTAAACAACTCTTCGCGTGGATCGTCCCATCGTCGAGAGACGTAAGTTTTCATAGTATGAATTCGCGTTTTACTCTCCGACGCGGGGATTCCACGACGAGAGAGAGTTTCGTGAGCGGGTTGACTCGGAAGAAACGCTACGACGGGTATTTCTATTATAGAACGCATCATCGCCACCCTTTACCAGTGCCCGACGAAGGAATCACAAGGTCATCTGGAGTTTACAATGCCAGCGACGGTAATTCCAACGAAGACCCGATAAGTCAACTCAACGTTCTATTACTCCCCGTACAGAAAAGCGAATCGACGCAATCGCACCATACGCGTGCACGTAACAACTCTTCGCGTGGATCGTCCCATCGTCGAGAGACGTAAGTTTCCATACTATGAATTCGCGTTTTACTCTCCGACGCGGGGATTCCACGACGAGAGAGTGTTTCGTGAGCGGGTTGACTCGGAAGAAACGCTACGACGGGTATTTCTATTATAGAACGCATCATCGCCACCCTTTACCAGTGCCCGACGAAGGAATCACAAGGTCATCTGGAGTTTACAATGCCAGCGACGGTAATTCCAACGAAGACCCGATAAGTCAACTCAACGTTCTATTGCTCCCCGTACAGAAAAGCGAATCGACGCAATCGCACCATACGCGTGCACGTAACAACTCTTCGCGTGGATCGTCCCATCGTCGAGAGACGTAAGTTTCATAAGTAAGCCTTCGGCGTTTTACTCTCCGACGCGGGGATTCCACGACGAGAGAGTGTTTCGTGGCGGGTGACTAGGCCGAAACGCTACGACGGGTATTTCTATTATAGAACGAATCATCGCCACCCTTTACCAGTGCCCGACGAAGGAATCACAAGGTCATCTGGAGTTTACAATGCCAGCGACGGTAATTCCAACGAAGACCCGATAAGTCAGCTCATCGTTCTATTTCTCCCCGTACAGAAAAGCGAATCGACGCTATCGCACCTCGCGCGAGCACGTAACAACTCTTCGCGTGGATCGTCCCATCGTCGAGAGACGTAAGACGCACGGAAATCGTGGTTCATCGCGTCTTTTCCTACTCTCTTGAATCGCAATTTCGTATAGAGCCTACACACGCGAACCACCGGCATATACTATTTCTTCTCTCATAGTAAGCCTTCGCGCGTTTTACTCTCCGACGCGGGGATTCCACGACGAGAGAGTGTTTCGTGGCGGGTGTCTCGGCCGAATCGCTACGACGGGTATTTCTATTATAGAACGAATCATCGCCACCCTTTACCAGTGCCCGACGAAGGAATCACAAGGTCATCTGGAGTTTACAATGCCAGC
>NW_027475625.1:20000-25000 GCF_051020985.1 Nomia melanderi | reverse complement strand
AAATTTTCATCATACGAAGCAAAAATATGTATGTATATATATATCTTAGTCGCCGACTCTCTCCCCTTAAGAGTCGGATCGACGATACTTTTTCTCGTCTTTAAGACAGTTCTCTTTCTCCTCTCTCTTCTCTCTACTCTCTTCTCTCTTCTCTCTTCTCTTTCGAGTTGGTAAATTTCGCTCCACTATTAGATTACCAACTCCGCACGAATTACCACATGGGTATATCCGCGCATATACATCAGGAGGACCTCCAAAAATTTCAAACTCTCCCGTGTATCTCTCCGAGATCTTTTTAGAAGAAAAAGAATCTCGGATGTCACATCGACTTTCAGGTTTGTAAGCACGTATGCTCGAGCGCTCTCCATCGTGTAAGCACGGACATAACGCACGAAGTCCGAAGACCGCGTACGTTAACATGCTGGACATATCGAGAAAGCGCGAACCATGCTAGGCGTACCCATGTCGAGGCCCTCGCGTTAAAGATCATACTCTTCTTTTCGTTCTCTCTTCTTTGCCCAGAAATAATATATATTTCTTATAATATATACCTCTTAGTTTATGTATTTCTCTCTTAGGACACCTCAATTTTATATGTATATATTATATTTCATTCGAACAATTTTTGTTCGTCGCCCCTTTTTGTGTGTAGTATTTCGTTTGGTCTTTGCCATTAAATTTTTGTATACGAAAAATATATTTTCGCTCGGATAGAAAACCCCTTTTGGGTTTCTGAGAGTTGATGTGAGAGTCGTACAAGTATAACGAATATACGTTGTATCCAACCCAACATTCTGGGCTTACCACATAAGGGCCATTCGGTCTGAGACACCGACCCGTGGTCATGCTGTGTAGAGAAAAATTCGCAACGGAACGCGGTACAGAACAGTCGAGGAATGGACCTCGAGGAGCTGAACGACTGCTTCTCGACCGAGATCGTAGAATAGCCGCTCGCCCGCCGCTGCGCCGACCGGTCCGCTCGAACCGACGTGCTCTCTTATAGTAACCAAACGGGCGGCCGCGACGACCGCGGCGCCGGCCGCTCAGCACGGGCGCTTATGGTGGTAAACTGCCGCGCGTACAGACCAACCGGCCGGGCTGCTGGTACTTAGCCGCTGAAACTATGGTCGATTCGAACATATATTAACATACGATTTTTATTCGATAAATCGTTATTGTACATATTAAACGTTAGTTTCCACCGAAAGAAAAATTTTTTAGAATTTTTTTTTTCCAAAAATTGCAAGAGTAAACTTTTTTAATATTCGATTTAAAAATTTTTAAATGCTTAATCCTTACATTAAACTACTGGGAGAACTCAGAAATCATAATGAAAAAAATTACAAAAATTTATTTTTCTCAGAAACTCCGAAAAACAGAGTGGTCGAATCCGTGCAAGCCGGAATTTTTCTAAGTCCCCACGGTCAAGAGTAAACTTTTTTAATAAGCGTTTTAAAATTATTTCAATGTTTAATCCATGCGTAAACATGAAGTTTATTAACGTTTTTAACATTAAAAAAAATTACAAAAATTTATTTTTCAAAAAAAATGGAAAAAACCGATTCGTCGGAGCGAGGTGTCCTGCCCGTGCGGTAATTCCAGCAGGCGAATCGGACTTCCCGAAATTTTTCTAAGTCCCACGGTCGACACCAACTTTTTTAATAAGCGTTTTAAAATTATTTCAATGTTTAATCCATGCGTAAACATGAAGTTTATTAACGTTTTTAACATTAAAAAAAATTACAAAAATTTATTTTTCGGAAAAAAAGGAAAAAACCGATTCGGCGGAGCGAGGTGTCCAGCCCGTGCGGTAATTCCAGCAGGCGAATCGGACTTCCCGAAATTTTTCTAAGTCCCACGGTCGACACCAACTTTTTTAATAAGCGTTTTAAAATTATTTCAATGTTTAATCCATGCGTAAACATGAAGTTTATTAACGTTTTTAACATTAAAAAAAATTACAAAAATTTATTTTTCGGAAAAAATGGAAAAAACCGATTCGTCGGAGCGAGGTGTCCTGCCCGTGCGGTAATTCCAGCAGGCGAATCGGACTTCCCGAAATTTTTCTAAGTCCCACGGTCGACACCAACTTTTTTAATAAGCGTTTTAAAATTATTTCAATGTTTAATCCATGCGTAAACATGAAGTTTATTAACGTTTTTAACATTAAAAAAAATTACAAAAATTTATTTTTCGGAAAAAAAGGAAAAAACCGATTCGGCGGAGCGAGGTGTCCAGCCCGTGCGGTAATTCCAGCAGGCGAATCGGACTTCCCGAAATTTTTCTAAGTCCCACGGTCGACACCAACTTTTTTAATAAGTGTTTTAAAATTATTTCAATGTTTAATCCATGCGTAAACATGAAGTTTATTAACGTTTTTAACATTAAAAAAAATTACAAAAATTTATTTTTCGGAAAAAATGGAAAAAACCGATTCGTCGGAGCGAGGTGTCCTGCCCGTGCGGTAATTCCAGCAGGCGAATCGGACTTCCCGAAATTTTTCTAAGTCCCACGGTCGACACCAACTTTTTTAATAAGCGTTTTAAAATTATTTCAATGTTTAATCCATGCGTAAACATGAAGTTTATTAACGTTTTTAACATTAAAAAAAATTACAAAAATTTATTTTTCGGAAAAAAAGGAAAAAACCGATTCGGCGGAGCGAGGTGTCCAGCCCGTGCGGTAATTCCAGCAGGCGAATCGGACTTCCCGAAATTTTTCTAAGTCCCACGGTCGACACCAACTTTTTTAATAAGTGTTTTAAAATTATTTCAATGTTTAATCCATGCGTAAACATGAAGTTTATTAACGTTTTTAACATTAAAAAAAATTACAAAAATTTATTTTTCGGAAAAAATGGAAAAAACCGATTCGTCGGAGCGAGGTGTCCTGCCCGTGCGGTAATTCCAGCAGGCGAATCGGACTTCCCGAAATTTTTCTAAGTCCCACGGTCGACACCAACTTTTTTAATAAGCGTTTTAAAATTATTTCAATGTTTAATCCATGCGTAAACATGATGTTTATTAACGTTTTCAACGTTAAAAAAAATTACAAAAATTTATTTTTCAAGAAAAATGGAAAATACCGATTCGGCGGAGCGAGGTGTCCAGCCCGTGCGGTAATTCCAGCAGGCGAATCGGACTTCCCGAAATTTTTCTAAGTCCCACGGTCGACACCAACTTTTTTAATAAGTGTTTTAAAATTATTTCAATGTTTAATCCATGCGTAAACATGACGTTTATTAACGTTTTTGACATTAAAAAAAATTACAAAAATTTATTTTTCAAAAAAAATGGAAAAAACCGATTCGTCGGAGCGAGGTGTCCAGCCCGTGCGGTAATTCCAGCAGGCGAATCGGACTTCCCGAAATTTTTCTAAGTCCCACGGTCGACACCAACTTTTTTAATAAGCGTTTTAAAATTATTTCAATGTTTAATCCATGCGTAAACATGATGTTTATTAACGTTTTCAACGTTAAAAAAAATTACAAAAATTTATTTTTCAAAAAAAATGGAAAAAACCGATTCGTCGGAGCGAGGTGTCCTGCCCGTGCGGTAATTCCAGCAGGCGAATCGGACTTCCCGAAATTTTTCTAAGTCCCACGGTCGACACCAACTTTTTTAATAAGTGTTTTAAAATTATTTCAATGTTTAATCCATGCGTAAACATGACGTTTATTAACGTTTTTGACATTAAAAAAAATTACAAAAATTTATTTTTCAAAAAAAATGGAAAAAACCGATTCGTCGGAGCGAGGTGTCCAGCCCGTGCGGTAATGCCAGCAGGCGATCCGGGGTACTCGAAATTTTTCTAAGTCCCGACGGTCAAGAGTAAACTTTTTCATCGCATATTTCAAAATTTTTTCAATGTTTAATCTACGCATAAAAACGCAGTTTATCGCAGTTTTTAACGTTGAGAAAATTGACAAAAATTTTTTTTTCACTGAAAATGGAAAAAATGTATCGGTCGATGCGGGCTATCCAGGCCGTGCGGTAATTCCAGCAGGCGATCCGGGGTACTCGAAATTTTTCTAAGTCCCGACGGTCAAGAGTAAACTTTTTCATCACATATTTCAAAATTTTTTTAATGTTTAATCCACGCATAAAAACGCAGTTTATTAACGTTTTTAACGTTGAGAAAATTGACAAAAATTTTTTTTTCACTGAAAATGGAAAAAATGTATCGGTCGATGCGGGCTGTCCAGGCCGTGCGGTAATTCCAGCAGGCGATCCGAGGTACTCGAAATTTTTCTAAGTCCGAACGGTCAAGAGTAAACTTTTTCATCACATATTTCAAAATTTTTTTAATGTTTAATCCACGCATAAAAACGCAGTTTATTAACGTTTTTAACGTTGAGAAAATTGACAAAAATTTTTTTTTCACTGAAAATGGAAAAAATGTATCGGTCGATGCGAGCTGTCCAGGCCGTGCGGTAATTCCAGCCGGCGATCCGAGGTACTCGAAATTTTTCTAAGTCCGAACGGTCAAGAGTAAACTTTTTCATCACATATTTCAAAATTTTTTCAATGTTTAATCCACTCATAAAAACGCAGTTTATTAACGTTTTTAACGTTGAGAAAATTGACAAAAATTTTTTTTTTCACTGAAAATGGAAAAAATGTATCGGTCGATGCGGGCTGTCCAGGCCGTGCGGTAATTCCAGCAGGCGATCCGGGGTACTCGAAATTTTTCTAAGTCCGAACGGTCAAGAGTAAACTTTTTCATCACATATTTCAAAATTTTTTTTAATGTTTAATCCACGCATAAAAACGCAGTTTATTAACGTTTTTAACGTTGAGAAAATTGACAAAAATTTTTTTTTCACTGAAAATGGAAAAAATGTATCGGTCGATGCGGGCTGTCCAGGCCGTGCGGTAATTCCAGCCGGCGATCCGAGGTACTCGAAATTTTTCTAAGTCCGAACGGTCAAGAGTAAACTTTTTCATCACATATTTCAAAATTTTTTTCAATGTTTAATCCACTCATAAAAACGCAGTTTA
>NW_027475625.1:7500-12500 GCF_051020985.1 Nomia melanderi | reverse complement strand
TCGTTTTGCAACAACTAGAACGTACACTGTCCGTGAAATTCACAGAATTTTCGCGTGTCCGCGACAAACGCCGACGAGACACCCATCGTTCGCTCGTACGTAGCATCCTTCTCTTAACCCGACTCAGAAACGTTCTTTGCGCCCTTCGGTAAAAAAACGTTCGATCCGAAGAGGTGAACGACGGCGGGGATTTGACAGAGCTACGCAAGCAGTGTATGGTACGTAAACGACCCTCAGCCAGGCGTGGTCCAGGAATTGTATCCGTGGACCGCAATGTGCGTTCGAAATGTCGATGTTCATGTGTCCTGCAGTTCACACGTTGACGCGCAATTAGCTGCGTTCTTCATCGACCCACGAGCCAAGTGATCCACCGTTCAGGGTAATCGTATAAATTTTATATTTCACATATATAATTTTATTCTCATTTGTTCGACCTAATATCTCTCTTCTTTCAAAGAGAAGATAAAAGTTGATACCTGAATCTCCGACCAGCGCGCGAAGGAGATTCAGGCGTCGCCTTGGAGACGACACCGAAGCCTTTCGAGACGAAAAACGTTCAAGTAATATGTATATATTTCTCGACGTTCCGGGCGTATAGTGCATTCAAAAACCCGCGAAAGACGCAGAAGACTCGCACGCGTGGAAACGACGGGGATATATTTTGTATCCTACCCGATACTGAATCCATCGCGTGCAGTCGACCCTCGCGTTCTTCCGATCAGACGCATCTATTGTTGCGCGCATGTTTTCGCGTCGCATCGCGCGAAACGTTGCACGAATCGTACCGATCGATCGATTGAAAGCAAATAATGAAAAAAGACTTCACAGCTGGCTCTTTGCCGGTCATTCGTCCCATGTTATCTCTTGCCGCGAAATTGGCGCGCAAGAGTTGGGTGTCAGACGCGCGGCTTTAAAACGAGCTTCACGGCCGGTCCCTTCGTTACCGCTTTCGTTCTTTCTCTCGGAACGACCATGAACGAACACGACGAGCGACGCTACGGCATACACACGTCCACGGATTCGATTAAAAAAACAGACTTCACAGCTGGCTCTTTGCCGGTCATTCGTCCCATATTATCTCTTGCCGCGAAATTGGCGCGCAAGAGTTGGGTGTCAGACGCACGGCTTTAAAACGAGCTTCACGGCCGGTCCTCTCAATTCCGTGTACGGTACACGCAAGATGCGGGTTCCACTTCCAGACTACCCGGTCCCTTCTCTCTACGAGAATCGATAGTAGAAGAACGGCTCGAAAACGCGTCTCAGAGACTAGGGGAAAAGAAGCGGTATGCGAGCGAAACGAAAACGCATTATGGAAACGTCGCGAAACAATGTTCGACGGTTGCTCGGTTCCAATCGTGCGGCCGTTTCAATTTCTCGTGCGCTTCACCGTCCCTCCGTAACTCTGGCCGATCGCGTATACCGAAGAGCCGACACGCGCAAAAACCACAGGCATTGTATACTGTATATATATATGTTACAGTCACAGCCTTCGCGCGTTTTACTCTCCGACGCGGGGTTTCCACGACGAAAGAGAGACAGTTTCGTGGCGGGTGACTCGGCCGAATCGCTACGACGGGTATTTCTATTATAGAACGAATCATCGCCACCCTTTACCAGTGCCCGACGAAGGAATCACAAGGTCATCTGGAGTTTACAATGCCAGCGACGGTAATTCCAACGAAGACCCGATAAGTCAACTCATCGTTCTATTTCTCCCCGTACAGAAAAGCGAATCGACGCTAACGCACCTCGCGCAAGCACGAACGTTCTCTTCGCGTGGATCATCCCATCGTCGAAAGATGTAAAGACGCATTGGAGATCGTGGTCTCTGGCGGGCTCATTGCACGCCCCACTGCATATCTTTCCTCGAATCGAGAATGATTCGTCCACTAAGGCTGCGAAACTACGCGTCGAGGAAACTAGGGGAAAGAAGCGGGATGCGAGCGAAACGACAATACATTATGGAAACGTCGCGAAACAATGTTCGGCGGTTGCTCGTTTCCTCCTGCGGACGTTTCATTGCTCGGGCGCTTCACGTCCCTCCGTAACCTTCGCGCGATCGCGTGCCCCGGAGAGCCGGCAACCGGTGAACCACAGGCGTATAAACTATAGTCTTCTATAGCAAGCCTTCGGCGGTTACTCTCCGACGCGGGGATTCCACGACGAGAGAGAATTTCGTGGCGGGTGACATCGGTCGAAACGCTACGACGGGTATTTCTATTATAGAACGAATCATCGCCACCCTTTACCAGTGCCCGACGAAGGAATCACAAGGTCATCTGGAGTTTACAATGCCAGCGACGGTAATTCCAACGAAGACCCGATAAGTCAACTCATCGTTCTATTTCTCCCCGTACAGACAAGCGAATCAACGCTATCGCACCTCACGCATGCACGAACGTTCTCTTCGCGTGAATCGTCCCATCGTCGAAAGATATAGCCGCTTGGAGATCGTGGCCCATCAAGTTCTTCCGTAACTCCTGCGCGATCGCGTACCCCGGAGAGCAGGCAACCGGTGAACCACAGGCGTATAAACTATAGTCTTCTATAGCAAGCCTTCGCGTTTACTCTACGACGCGGGGATTCCACGACGAGAGAGATTTTCGTGGCGGGTGACACGGCCGAATCGCTACGACGGGTATTTCTATTATAGAACGAATCATCGCCACCCTTTACCAGTGCCCGACGAAGGAATCACAAGGTCATCTGGAGTTTACAATGCCAGCGACGGTAATTCCAACGAAGACCCGATAAGTCAACTCATCGTTCTATTTCTCCCCGTACAGAAAAGCGAATCGGCGCTATCGCACCTCACGCAAGCAGGAATGATCTCTTCGCGTGGATCGTCCCATCGTCGAAAGATGTAAGACGTACAGAAATCGTGGTCCATCACGATTATTCGTAACTCTCCGAGTCGCGTATCTGAGAGTAGGACAAACGGAGAACCACAGGCATAAATAATACTATATGTTTCTTATATAGTTAGCCTTCGCGTTTTACTCTCCGACATGGGGATTCCACGACGAGAGAGAGTTTCGTGGCGGGTGTCTCGGCCGAATCGCTACGACGGGTATTTCTATTATAGAACGAATCATCGCCACCCTTTACCAGTGCCCGACGAAGGAATCACAAGGTCATCTGGAGTTTACAATGCCAGCGACGGTAATTCCAACGAAGACCCGATAAGTCAACTCATCGTTCTATTTCTCCCCGTACAGAAAAGCGAATCGACGCTATCGCACCTCGCGCGAGCACGTAACTACTCTTCGCGTGGATCGTCCCATCGTCGAAAGATGTAAGACGCACGGAAATCGTGGCCCATCAACGTTTTTTTGTAACTCTGCCGATCGCGTATCACAGAGCCGAGACGCACATACCACAGGCGTATAATACCGTTTTCTTTCGTATGGTAAGCCTTCGCGTTTACTCTTCGGCGCGGGGTTTCCACGTCGAGAGAGACATTCGTGGCGGGTGACATCGGTCGAAACGCTACGACGGGTATTACTATTATAGAACGAATCATCGCCACCCTTTACCAGTGCCCGACGAAGGAATCACAAGGTCATCTGGAGTTTACAATGCCAGCGACGGTAATTCCAACGAAGACCCGATAAGTCAACTCAACGTTCTATTTCTCCCCGTACAGAAAAGCGAATCGACGCTGTTGCACCTCACGCAAGCACGAACGTTCTCTTCGCGTGGATCGTCCCATCGTCGAAAGATGTAAGACGCACGGAAATCGTGGCACATCACGTGTTTTCGGAACTCTGTCGACCGCGTATCTCAGAGACGACGCGCGCGAACCACTGGCATATACTATTATATATCGCGTTTTACCCTCCGACGCGGGGATTCCACGACGAGAGAGAGTTTCGTGAGCGGGTTGACTCGGAAGAAACGCTACGACGGGTATTTCTATTATAGAACGCATCATCGCCACCCTTTACCAGTGCCCGACGAAGGAATCACAAGGTCATCTGGAGTTTACAATGCCAGCGACGGTAATTCCAACGAAGACCCGATAAGTCAACTCAACGTTCTATTTCTCCCCGTACAGAAAAGCGAATCGACGCAATCGCACCATACGCGTGCACGTAAACAACTCTTCGCGTGGATCGTCCCATCGTCGAGAGACGTAAGTTTTCATAGTATGAATTCGCGTTTTACTCTCCGACGCGGGGATTCCACGACGAGAGAGAGTTTCGTGAGCGGGTTGACTCGGAAGAAACGCTACGACGGGTATTTCTATTATAGAACGCATCATCGCCACCCTTTACCAGTGCCCGACGAAGGAATCACAAGGTCATCTGGAGTTTACAATGCCAGCGACGGTAATTCCAACGAAGACCCGATAAGTCAACTCAACGTTCTATTTCTCCCCGTACAGAAAAGCGAATCGACGCAATCGCACCATACGCGTGCACGTAAACAACTCTTCGCGTGGATCGTCCCATCGTCGAGAGACGTAAGTTTTCATAGTATGAATTCGCGTTTTACTCTCCGACGCGGGGATTCCACGACGAGAGAGAGTTTCGTGAGCGGGTTGACTCGGAAGAAACGCTACGACGGGTATTTCTATTATAGAACGCATCATCGCCACCCTTTACCAGTGCCCGACGAAGGAATCACAAGGTCATCTGGAGTTTACAATGCCAGCGACGGTAATTCCAACGAAGACCCGATAAGTCAACTCAACGTCTATTACTCCCCGTACAGAAAAGCGAATCGACGCAATCGCACCATACGCGTGCACGTAACAACTCTTCGCGTGGATCGTCCCATCGTCGAGAGACGTAAGTTTCATAGTAAGCCTTCGGCGTTTTACTCTCCGACGCGGGGATTCCACGACGAGAGAGAGAGTTTCGTGAGCGGGTTGACTCGGAAGAAACGCTACGACGGGTATTTCTATTATAGAACGCATCATCGCCACCCTTTACCAGTGCCCGACGAAGGAATCACAAGGTCATCTGGAGTTTACAATGCCAGCGACGGTAATTCCA
>NW_027475625.1:0-2500 GCF_051020985.1 Nomia melanderi | reverse complement strand
TATACGTTGTATCCAACCCAACATTCTGGGCTTACCACATAAGGGCCATTCGGTCTGAGACACCGACCCGTGGTCATGCTGTGTAGAGAAAAATTCGCAACGGAACGCGGTACAGAACAGTCGAGGAATGGACCTCGAGGAGCTGAACGACTGCTTCTCGACCGAGATCGTAGAATAGCCGCTCGCCCGCCGCTGCGCCGACCGGTCCGCTCGAACCGACGTGCTCTCTTATAGTAACCAAACGGGCGGCCGCGACGACCGCGGCGCCGGCCGCTCAGCACGGGCGCTTATGGTGGTAAACTGCCGCGCGTACAGACCAACCGGCCGGGCTGCTGGTACTTAGCCGCTGAAACTATGGTCGATTCGAACATATATTAACATACGATTTTTATTCGATAAATCGTTATTGTACATATTAAACGTTAGTTTCCACCGAAAGAAAAATTTTTTAGAATTTTTTTTTTCCAAAAATTGCAAGAGTAAACTTTTTTAATATTCGATTTAAAAATTTTTAAATGCTTAATCCTTACATTAAACTACTGGGAGAACTCAGAAATCATAATGAAAAAAATTACAAAAATTTATTTTTCTCAGAAACTCCGAAAAACAGAGTGGTCGAATCCGTGCAAGCCGGAATTTTTCTAAGTCCCCACGGTCAAGAGTAAACTTTTTAATAAGCGTTTTAAAATTATTTCAATGTTTAATCCATGCGTAAACATGAAGTTTATTAACGTTTTTAACATTAAAAAAAATTACAAAAATTTATTTTTCAAAAAAAATGGAAAAAACCGATTCGTCGGAGCGAGGTGTCCTGCCCGTGCGGTAATTCCAGCAGGCGAATCGGACTTCCCGAAATTTTTCTAAGTCCCACGGTCGACACCAACTTTTTTAATAAGCGTTTTAAAATTATTTCAATGTTTAATCCATGCGTAAACATGAAGTTTATTACGTTTTTAACATTAAAAAAAATTACAAAAATTTATTTTTCGGAAAAAAAGGAAAAAACCGATTCGGCGGAGCGAGGTGTCCAGCCCGTGCGGTAATTCCAGCAGGCGAATCGGACTTCCCGAAATTTTTCTAAGTCCCACGGTCGACACCAACTTTTTAATAAGCGTTTTAAAATTATTTCAATGTTTAATCCATGCGTAAACATGAAGTTTATTAACGTTTTTAACATTAAAAAAAATTACAAAAATTTATTTTCGGAAAAAATGGAAAAAACCGATTCGTCGGAGCGAGGTGTCCTGCCCGTGCGGTAATTCCAGCAGGCGAATCGGACTTCCCGAAATTTTTCTAAGTCCCACGGTCGACACCAACTTTTTTAATAAGCGTTTTAAAATTATTTCAATGTTTAATCCATGCGTAAACATGAAGTTTATTAACGTTTTTAACATTAAAAAAAATTACAAAAATTTATTTTTCGGAAAAAAGGAAAAAACCGATTCGGCGGAGCGAGGTGTCCAGCCCGTGCGGTAATTCCAGCAGGCGAATCGGACTTCCCGAAATTTTTCTAAGTCCCACGGTCGACACCAACTTTTTTAATAAGTGTTTTAAAATTATTTCAATGTTTAATCCATGCGTAAACATGAAGTTTATTAACGTTTTTAACATTAAAAAAAATTACAAAAATTTATTTTTCGGAAAAAATGGAAAAAACCGATTCGTCGGAGCGAGGTGTCCTGCCCGTGCGGTAATTCCAGCAGGCGAATCGGACTTCCCGAAATTTTTCTAAGTCCCACGGTCGACACCAACTTTTTTAATAAGCGTTTTAAAATTATTTCAATGTTTAATCCATGCGTAAACATGAAGTTTATTAACGTTTTTAACATTAAAAAAAATTACAAAAATTTATTTTTCGGAAAAAAAGGAAAAAACCGATTCGGCGGAGCGAGGTGTCCAGCCCGTGCGGTAATTCCAGCAGGCGAATCGGACTTCCCGAAATTTTTCTAAGTCCCACGGTCGACACCAACTTTTTTAATAAGTGTTTTAAAATTATTTCAATGTTTAATCCATGCGTAAACATGAAGTTTATTAACGTTTTTAACATTAAAAAAAATTACAAAAATTTATTTTTCGGAAAAAATGGAAAAAACCGATTCGTCGGAGCGAGGTGTCCTGCCCGTGCGGTAATTCCAGCAGGCGAATCGGACTTCCCGAAATTTTTCTAAGTCCCACGGTCGACACCAACTTTTTTAATAAGCGTTTTAAAATTATTTCAATGTTTAATCCATGCGTAAACATGATGTTTATTAACGTTTTCAACGTTAAAAAAAATTACAAAAATTTATTTTTCAAGAAAAATGGAAAATACCGATTCGGCGGAGCGAGGTGTCCAGCCCGTGCGGTAATTCCAGCAGGCGAATCGGACTTCCCGAAATTTTTCTAAGTCCCACGGTCGACACCAACTTTTTTAATAAGTGTTTTAAAATTATTTCAATGTTTAATCCATGCGTAAACATGACGTTTATTAACGTTTTTGACATTAAAAAAAATTACAAAA
>NW_027475624.1:35000-37650 GCF_051020985.1 Nomia melanderi | reverse complement strand
TTCTCTTCGCGTGAATCGTCCCATCGTCGAAAGATATAGCCGCTTGGAGATCGTGGCCCATCAAGTTCTTCCGTAACTCCTGCGCGATCGCGTACCCCGGAGAGCAGGCAACCGGTGAACCACAGGCGTATAAACTATAGTCTTCTATAGCAAGCCTTCGCGTTTACTCTACGACGCGGGGATTCCACGACGAGAGAGATTTTCGTGGCGGGTGACACGGCCGAATCGCTACGACGGGTATTTCTATTATAGAACGAATCATCGCCACCCTTTACCAGTGCCCGACGAAGGAATCACAAGGTCATCTGGAGTTTACAATGCCAGCGACGGTAATTCCAACGAAGACCCGATAAGTCAACTCATCGTTCTATTTCTCCCCGTACAGAAAAGCGAATCGGCGCTATCGCACCTCACGCAAGCAGGAATGATCTCTTCGCGTGGATCGTCCCATCGTCGAAAGATGTAAGACGTACAGAAATCGTGGTCCATCACGATTATTCGTAACTCTCCGAGTCGCGTATCTGAGAGTAGGGCAAACGGAGAACCACAGGCATAAATAATACTATATATTTCTTATATATAGTTAGCCTTCGCGTTTTACTCTCCGACATGGGGATTCCACGACGAGAGAGAGTTTCGTGGCGGGTGACTCGGCCGAATCGCTACGACGGGTATTTCTATTATAGAACGAATCATCGCCACCCTTTACCAGTGCCCGACGAAGGAATCACAAGGTCATCTGGAGTTCACAATGCCAGCGACGGTAATTCCAACGAAGACCCGATAAGTCAACTCATCGTTCTATTTCTCCCCGTACAGAAAAGCGAATCGACGCTATCGCACCTCGCGCGAGCACGTAACTACTCTTCGCGTGGATCGTCCCATCGTCGAAAGATGTAAGACGCACGGAAATCGTGGCCCATCAACGTTTTTTTGTAACTCTGCCGATCGCGTATCACAGAGCCGAGACGCACATACCACAGGCGTATAATACCGTTTTCTTTCGTATGGTAAGCCTTCGCGTTTACTCTTCGGCGCGGGGTTTCCACGTCGAGAGAGACTTTCGTGGCGGGTGACATCGGTCGAAACGCTACGACGGGTATTACTATTATAGAACGAATCATCGCCACCCTTTACCAGTGCCCGACGAAGGAATCACAAGGTCATCTGGAGTTTACAATGCCAGCGACGGTAATTCCAACGAAGACCCGATAAGTCAACTCAACGTTCTATTTCTCCCCGTACAGAAAAGCGAATCGACGCTGTTGCACCTCACGCAAGCACGAACGTTCTCTTCGCGTGGATCGTCCCATCGTCGAAAGATGTAAGACGCACGGAAATCGTGGCACATCACGTGTTTTCGGAACTCTGTCGACCGCGTATCTCAGAGACGACGCGCGCGAACCACTGGCATATACTATTATATATCGCGTTTTACCCTCCGACGCGGGGATTCCACGACGAGAGAGAGTTTCGTGAGCGGGTTGACTCGGAAGAAACGCTACGACGGGTATTTCTATTATAGAACGCATCATCGCCACCCTTTACCAGTGCCCGACGAAGGAATCACAAGGTCATCTGGAGTTTACAATGCCAGCGACGGTAATTCCAACGAAGACCCGATAAGTCAACTCAACGTTCTATTGCTCCCCGTACAGAAAAGCGAATCGACGCAATCGCACCATACGCGTGCACGTAACAACTCTTCGCGTGGATCGTCCCATCGTCGAGAGACGTAAGTTTCCATACTATGAATTCGCGTTTTACTCTCCGACGCGGGGATTCCACGACGAGAGAGAGTTTCGTGAGCGGGTTGACTCGGAAGAAACGCTACGACGGGTATTTCTATTATAGAACGCATCATCGCCACCCTTTACCAGTGCCCGACGAAGGAATCACAAGGTCATCTGGAGTTTACAATGCCAGCGACGGTAATTCCAACGAAGACCCGATAAGTCAACTCAACGTTCTATTGCTCCCCGTACAGAAAAGCGAATCGACGCAATCGCACCATACGCGTGCACGTAACAACTCTTCGCGTGGATCGTCCCATCGTCGAGAGACGTAAGTTTCCATACTATGAATTCGCGTTTTACTCTCCGACGCGGGGATTCCACGACGAGAGAGAGTTTCGTGAGCGGGTTGACTCGGAAGAAACGCTACGACGGGTATTTCTATTATAGAACGCATCATCGCCACCCTTTACCAGTGCCCGACGAAGGAATCACAAGGTCATCTGGAGTTTACAATGCCAGCGACGGTAATTCCAACGAAGACCCGATAAGTCAACTCAACGTTCTATTACTCCCCGTACAGAAAAGCGAATCGACGCAATCGCACCATACGCGTGCACGTAACAACTCTTCGCGTGGATCGTCCCATCGTCGAGAGACGTAAGTTTCATAGTAAGCCTTCGGCGTTTTACTCTCCGACGCGGGGATTCCACGACGAGAGAGAGAGTTTCGTGAGCGGGTTGACTCGGAAGAAACGCTACGACGGGTATTTCTATTATAGAACGCATCATCGCCACCCTTTACCAGTGCCCGACGAAGGAATCACAAGGTCATCTGGAGTTTACAATGCCAGCGACGGTAATTCCAACGAAGACCCGATAAGTCAACTCAACGTTCTATTTCTCCCCGTACAGAAA